>NC_056728.1:1439904679-1439966853 GCF_019279795.1 Protopterus annectens | reverse complement strand
CTGGGAAAAAGCCTAGAAATTCCTTTCCTTCCCTGTTGTGAACCATGGGATATTGTCAGGTCCCATGGATGCTGTGTTCTTGGCTTTGGAGAGTGTGTTTTTTACCTGTACAGCCGTAATTATAGGAACTTTGCATTCTTCCGGTATAGAGATGGGCCCTCTAGGGGGTGAGAGGGGGATAACGTTAGCACTGAACCTATCTGCTAGGATGTTGTTAATATCAGTTGGTTCTGTATATTTAGTGCCATTGTGCTGTAACTCAGAGCAGATCTGAGTTTTCCCATTGAGATTCTTGACATAGCTATAGAATGCTTTGTGGTTGACTTTAGAGTCAGTCAGACATTACAAGTTATACAGCACAGTACACACACATACACACACACACACACACACACACACACACACACACACACACACACACACACACACACACACAGACACACAGACAGACACACACAAACAGACACACAGACAGACAGACACACAAACAGACACACAGACAGACAGACACTGATACACACAGAGACACATGCTATGGCACCCAACGGCATGCATCATGTATGTGATATGGCAGAAGGCATTCAGCTTAGACATTTATAGTGGTAGTTATCATACATCCCTTGAGATGCACACAACATCATGCATGTGTTATAGCAGAAGGCATGCACCTTACACAATTATAGTAGTAGTTAGCATACATCCCGGTGTTGCACCATTTGTGTTTGTAGGTTATGCCCCAAACCTGCAACACAATGCATGCACTATGTACCATTGCACCGCACTGCCATGATTTGTGCAACATACCCCACATCTTAACAGACCATCCCTGGCCTCTGTACATCTGCCATTGATGCTTTGTGTTGGCCACTGCCCCTATGTGTAAGGAGGACATGAGCAGAAGGGTATGTTGAGTGAATACTATGTTTGCCTGAGCCCTAGCTTGCATATCTCCCCCAAAGCAGTGCATGTCTTTTCAACATTATTGTGCTTACCCCTGAGCTGACTCTACAGACAATGTGCATGTGGCTGTACACACATGTTTGACATGGCTGTCCCTACTTTGCAATGGTCCAACAGACCAGCACTGGTTAACAGTACACCAGCCTGATGTGTGGTATATGACCTTGTCAATCACATGTAGTATGACATGTCTTCTGCTGATGTGTTGAATGACATGCATACATGTTTAACACACTAGTTTCCTATCAAATATACAGTGAGGTAATGGTGTCCCAATGCAGGGATGTGTTATACTAACATGGACCTTCAGCTGACGCAATTTTGTCAGTCCACCCTACAGTTATACAGTGACATACTGCACATTGAGCTGATGTGCATAGCTATTGCAGGGCATCATGTGGCTTCACTATTGCTATACAGTGTTGGTTAGAGACACAGTTCATAGCCATGACTGTGTTCAGATACAATTCGTATCTAATGTGGAATGTGACCCATGTCACTGAGGTGTATATACACTAAACCCTAATGTGGAATGTGTGACACAGGTCACTGAAGGGTATACAGATGACATCCCTGCACATTTGCAACCATATTGCTGATGCCTGGCAACTATGCCCAGAAATGGCTAATGTAGCAGTACTCCATGTCCCACATGCCATCTGTGTACCTCACACACATGAGGAGTAAGCATGACATTGATGTCTGACACCAGCAAGGTGAATGTACTGTATCTGTGGCCTGATGTGGTTGTATGTGTGTGTTGTGCAACACATGTATGTATTTGGATACTGTATAGCATTGTCGCCTCACAGCAAGATGCTGTCCAGTTCGATTCTCAGCTAGAGCATCTTCTGTGTGGAGGCATGCGTGAATGGGTGTACCTTCATTGAAGGTTGTGCATCAGGGCTGGTAACTCAGCACGTAAAAATCCACTACCAAATGTTAGCAGACCGGAGTTCTGCTGTGGCGACCCCTAACCGGGATAAGCCGAAAGACACAACAAAATAGGTGAATGCTTTTATGTCGTGACACACTGATGATGTTCAAGACATGTTATGTGGTGGTTTGATGCCATGCCTACACAAGCTGTGCACAGGCCTGTATGATGTTTAGTGTTTCGCATCTGCAATATCACCATTACACGAAGGCCATAGTTGAATCTTGTCAAGCCAATGTTCAACAGGGTGTACACACATGTACATCCCTTCTATAGTGTGTGTTGCTTCATGTCTCTGGTCATCCTCCATGGCCATGTGTAAACATGTTTTGTCCAATGGTTGTGATGGGCATCTATTTCACATGTCCGTGTTGTCCCATATGGCATACACCCATAGATGTCATATGTTCCACTGAGGACAGGGTTATGCAGACAAAGGGTGGTATGTTTAAGATGTGAGATATCATGTTTTGCAGGATAGTTAAGCAGTGTTACAGTCAGCCCACTAAATGTCATGGACATGTCAGATAGCACATGACATTGTGTGACATTCATAGCAAGGGTATAATCCACAACGGGGAATCCTGTGGGCTGGTCATACTCCACCTCCAAAACATTTAGAGTGTGCGCACACATATGCTCTCTGTATAGTACTGTTTGTATTCCCCACATGTGCAATGCTGATTTGTAGTACATGTCCCTACAGTGAGCCACACCTCCACCATTGTATTCACAGCTGTCCACACATCTGGCAATGACAGTTTGTAAGGTTTAGGGTAGGTGTTTATATAGTCCTCAATTATTCCACATGGGTAACCATTGTGATGCATTGCAGGTCTGACCTGTATATATTAACAGGGCCACCATACATCATGTGCACGTGTGTTAAATGGCCACATGACAGATAGCATGCAATTAATATGATCTGTACAGTATTGAACCTGATAAATAATAACAATCTCACATGCCACAGGCTGCTGTCGTTGCAAAACACCAGAGGTATCTAAATAGGAGTTTCACAGCAGTAAAATCATTATCCACACCTGTGTGTTAGCTAAAGGGTGCAATGTGCATGTTAGCACATAAGCCAGTACAATAGACTATACTATGGAGTATGCACATCTGTGCATACATAAAGTAGCAAACTATAGTATGTGGCATGTGTGCATACATGCCTTGCATATGATGTTACATTACATATTGTACAGTAACACATGTAACTATATGAAATATAGTTGTGTTATATGTGCAGTAGTGCCTTACCAGGCAAATCCAGGCACAGTGGCTTTGAGACACCCACCCCCACAATACCAGCTAAAGCTTGTGGATGGAGTTCTGCAGGTGTCCCCAGGTTGGCCAGTAGCTCCTCGGTACGTGTGAGTGGGGGCTGGGTGAGTGGCCCCCCACCTGTTGTACCTTGTTCCCTGGTGTTTGCATTTACATGCTGTTTTGCCCATCTAATGATGTTGGTGCAGTGTCAGCACACCTGCTGATAGGTGCGATTGTGGCTGCCAACATCATTTACCCTCCTGCGCAGTTCCTCGCACTGGGCATCCCGCTGCTGTGCATCTTGTGGCACATGGCTGAAGAGTGTTACATGGTTGTCGAGAAGATATGGAAGGAGGACCTCATCCTCCAAGCGGGTGTATGGTGGCAGCCTGGCAAGTGGCATACCTGGAAGCCATAATGATGGAGACAGGTCACAGTAACTCACAGAAAAGTGCAGAAGTACAGCTGAACATACATGTGTATCACATTTGTTAAGATTGCAAATATGTCTTTGCAAATCTACATGACACTAACAGCATCAACATGTTTAACTCACACACATTTGACACATACTGGTGATTTGATGTTATCACCATATATGTGTGTGTGTGTCAAGTGATTACATTGCTCATACTTCATGTGGATGTTGTCTTGATGTGGGCATGTCTGTTTGCCTGTATTGGTGTCTTTACCTATCAGCACATGCCTGGATGTGTTCACATTAATGCAATAGACCTTAATGCTCTATACATGTCATATATATAGTCATACACAGCCTTAAGGGACATGACCTGTGACCCTGCAGACTTACTCATGGAAAGTTTTACATGTGTATGTTTTGCCATATACATTTACATGGCACTGTACAGCAGTTTAGCATCCTGCCATGCATTACCTGTGTTGCACATGTGAAACACATGGGACAATGGCTAGCTTGATTGTATTTGCAGGGTTGGATATCAACTATAGCATGTATGGTCATAGTGAACTAGCAGGCTATATGCCCTGGGCCATTTATGAGCCTAGGCCGAAAGGTTACCTAGCAGTAGCCAACAGACAGTTAAGTTTCAGTGGCCAGTCCAAGCAGTGCCACAGAACTGATCCACAGGGTTACTGATATATTTGCCATGCGGTCATTAAACCATGTCTCAAAGAGGGGCAATGTGCAACTTTGCTGGACAGAGATGCATAGTATGGCAGGAGTATGTAAAGTGTATGGGACAGGGATCTGTCAGACATGTTGCGATCCTTGTACTAGAAAGGTGGATGTCCATGAAGTATGTGTTTATTTGTAATCAGGATGTATAAGTGTAGCATGTCCAACATCTCTGTGTTGGACATGGCTTTATTCAGGGTAGGCATCATGCTACATAGTAGAGCTAGGGATTGGGAAGGCCAGTGTAGGCCATCTGAACATGGCCATTAACCCATATAGAAAATATGTGATCTATTATGGGTCACTTAAGTGTTGAGTATGGCTGAACAATGATCTCTATATTCATGGATGGCACCCTGTTATGATTAGGGATGCCACTTATGACTACCTGACTCATATGGTGAATTAACTATCAAAGGAAAGACTACTGTCCAGCTGCATCCCATACACACAAAGTTTCCATTATGGTGACCGTGCATAGGTGGTAGTTCATGGGTACAGGGTTTTTAACATAGGGGATGACAATGCAGTACTTAGCTGTCAGATTGTGGCCATACATCACACACCACACATCTGACCCACAAAGGCCCTTCAGCATGTTGCCCGCAGCACTCATTGAGTCAACTATTGCTCCTATTTCATAGTCATTTGCAAATTTTAATAGGCAGATGCCTTCTGTGCTAATCTGTGTGGTATAGATAACAATGAGGGGGAGTACCAGGAATTAACCCTGTATTACTGTAGCTGGCACTGGTTTGATGTGCATGCATTAGTCAGACACCTTCTGTAGTGTTGGTTCTGCCAGCAGTCCAGTTGCCAACCACTCCTGTGACTTAGGAATATACACCTAGTTTACTGAGTGTGGCTGGAACACAGTATGGGTGATGGTGTCCTAAGACCTTGCAAGGTCATGATATGCTGTGTGAATCAACCTTACTGTCATCTACATCTGTACTGACTACATCAAATAAGTTCATCAAGGTTCATGGCCTTACAGACCAGACTCCGCAGGGCAGTAGTGCACTATATCCCATTATCAGTGGTGTCTCCCCCTTTGTGGGGTGTGATAACTGCTGCTGTGTGTACACAGCCTGACATGAAGCTATGATTGAACATGATGTGTATGTGGAGAGCAAATTGTGCTGACATTTGTGTAGGATACACCCTGAGATGTTGACCGGTCCCATGTAAGCTGTATGTATGGCTTTAGAGAGTGCAGCTTGTACCTGCATAGTTGTTCTTACAGGGGCTCAGTAGTGTACATGGATATATAAATATGTGTACCTGTTGGGGGGGAGGTGAGTGTGGGTTTAGGTTATCCAAGACCCTATCTGGATGAACAGGTGCCATTTCTGTAGGTGCAGTACTTCTCATGCCATAGTGCTGTGAAGCACGACAGGTCTTGCTCTCTGGTTGGCCACATATTATGTGGCTGATTAGTTTCACAGTAGCTTTGTGTGGCTTTATATGGTGTACCTACATCTTACTGAGGCTGAACAGGGATCGCCTCCACTCATGTGTGTTCACTCTTGCAACAGTTACTACCTTATGTGGTACAGTTTAAGGCAGGGTACCATCAGTTTGCCTTCCTGTTTATGTTTGGTTGAATCTTGGTTCTGTTTTAATGGCACAATCACTGCACTTATGTGAGTGCTTAAAGTGCATTTGTGTAGGATTCCACATTTGCACATGCATTGTCCATCTGCATGGGTGCCATGACAGTCACCACTTTGCTCTTAAGAAGCATAACATTGGCTTTGGAGACTATGTGTAGCATACTGTTAGCCCTGTTTGTGTGACTTTGGTGTTCCAGATCATTGGGGTTGATGACATCCAACATGCATTGTGCACAGGTGTTGGTACATGAGTCTTCCCAATTCATAATGGGATAGTTGAGAGTAGCCATTATTATGGTTTGCTGTCTCAAATCTAATATTCCCCATTACAGCACAATATGACAGTTGGGAGTTTTGAGGCATGGTGGGTTATCTGTTGCAAGGTGCAATTTGGATTCCACTTTGGCACAAAGGTAGTTGCTCAGCATACTGCATCTGACATTATGCAAGTGCAACTAGCGTGGGAGTGTACATATCCTTCTGGAATATGGACACACCTGTGGCCTCTGTGTTCCAATAAAGGATAATGGCCAAGAGGTGAGGTATGTGTTATAACATGGTCATGGTGGGGTGCTCTCCGGAGTGTTGAGCCATATCTCAGTCACTGCACAGATATGTTCTCCATGTTAAGGATTGACGTAAGTGAGGCCATATTGAGTTTCTGAAATGTATCATTGAGTAGCGAGACCCACAGTTTATTGGTTGGCTGTCCCTGTTACAGCAGTGGACTTTCACGGGAACTTTGCATGATGAAGGTACTATAGGGGAAGCATGAGCCCTAGCCAGTATCCAGATTCCTCATGGTGACAGGTGCAGGCCCTGTCTGGCAAAGCATCATGGTCTGTCAACCATGTTATCCCAGACAGAGAGATACTGGATACCCTTTGAATTACACCAGTACATCAGACAATTGTGGAATACAATCCTTTTGTCCCTGTACTGCAGTATCATTCTGGCCAATGGCAGAATGCTACCCAGGCCTTGGGACATACCTGCATGGGCTACAAGACCTGACAGTTCTTACATGTGTGTTTCCATGCAGTCCAGGCTACTGCATCACAGGTCCTGCACAACAACATGGAATATACCAGAGCCATGTGTACAGTTGAAAAGGTGGTCTAAGTGTATGGGTATGTGGCTAATCATGTCCGACAGGCAGCTGACAGTATGTTTGCCCTCGTATAGCTTGGTGTGTAACATAGTGCTAGAGTTTGCATTCACAAATGAGTACTGTCGGGCATGTTTCTGGCCAAGTGTTCTGAGGTGTGGCACAATTATGCAAACTATGTCATACAGTTTTTGTATTTTCTTGTCTGTCTATTCCAGCTTGGGAGGTCTCATGCTTGGCCAGATACATAGAAGCCTCTGTGAATGTGTGTGATTTCTGGTAAGGGTATGTGTTGGTTGTGGTGATTTGATGCATGTGTTAACCTACACCTCATGACTGTCCAGTCCAGTCATGGGTGTAGACTGGACTGCCTTCCAGCTTACCCCTGTAGTTGCATCCCAGACAATGTGTGGGGTGTGGTGTTAGGTGGGTTTGGCAGTGTACATGGCATAGAGATTACATTCCTCCAAGATGGCCACATACACAAAGCTGATAAACACCAGTAGTTGACTAGTGGACATGCCTGTATGAGCATTCAGTACTACAAGTACCAAGTACTGTATTCTGTTTACTTATTGCTTATGAAGATGTTTTAGACAGTGATGCTCACAAGTAAATATTTTTTGTTATGAACGCGACAACATTGGTTATTACAGAAACATAGTAGCTACTTTAGCAGCAATCATCCTGTGAGGAGCACATCACATCCTGATAGTTGATTACAGATGATGCAAGGGTCAACAGGTCTGTATCCTTTTCTGGGTATATACTCACATATCCATGATGCAAGTGTCAACAGGTCTGTATCCTTTTCTGGGTATATACTCACATATCCACCAGAACCATGAGCTCTGTTGGGCACAGACACCCACTCCCCAAACAAAGTCAAGTATCAATAGACTCTGCTGCCACTATCAACATGATCAGGATATAATCAGATAGTGTAAGCCATCATGTATGAAGCAGCTATTACACATGGACAGCGGTCTCCTACATCTTACACTTCTACTGCAGATGTTACACTGGAGTTACAGATGATGTGCAACCTGTTTCATTACCAGTACTGTGCACAACCTTACATACAGTATTTGCAAGTGGCTGTTAGGTTGGCAATGAGAGGTTAGGCTACACAAGCTTGAAAGTTCAACTAGTGTGTCTCTACTCTCAATATCCACTCTATGTAGGTGTGCACATAGCCATTTGGGCCAGCCCTGTAACAAGGGTTACTGCACATTTGCATAACATGTACACATGCACAGCTGTTATTGCTGGCAAACAATACTAGTGAGGTGGATATGACATGTCTTATGCGTATGGATAGTTAGCTAGCCCTTCCAATTTTCTTTGCTATCATGCTGCTAAACTGTAAGATGAGTACAGGCCATATGTATCCTGTTATTGAGTATTGTAATTGCCATTAGACATAACTAATGTTTGCATAACATAATAGACATGCTATGTAAAATGGAATACAGATCTGCCTAAAAATACTGTACATTACACAGTTATTGGCACAATATCCCACAATGTAAATCATATTTGCACAGTAAGACTACCTTTGACATGTTAATCTCACTAACACACCCATACATATGTCTACTGTTACAATATATCAACATATACTATCCCCTGTTATAGCACATACTTGTTGGACCAACCCTGACACTGACAGTGGCTGGAAAAGAACTGGTGATTTCCAAGCCCATATATATATCGTCCCTTGTGGTGTATGAGGAGTTTGCCTTGTGATCTAAAGCAGTACACACATAGTATACTACAAGCATTACTACTGCTCAACAATACATCACTACAAGATAGCTATTTCGACTATATGCATTGATTACACTGTAATTATTACAGAACAGGTACTACATACACAGACATACTAAATGTTATACATACCTTCTTAGTAATTAGAGATGTTATTGACTGGCATATTAATCATTTTCTATTTGTGTTTCGATCTTCTGTTGGCTATTTTATACTATTCTGCAGGTAGATACAGATGGTTTGAATGTGTGACAAGGCATCCATTTATAGTTAGAGATCAGTAACATGTGCTATCATGATCACCAATTGGTGTTTCACAGTAGTTAATTACATGCACATCAGCTGAGCAGCTACTCCCTTAGCCAATAACATGGCAATGGTGGAGTATAATTGAGTACTCTACTTGGACGTTGTCCCTTTGCCTTATTTGTGAAGAAGACAGCATGGAAGTGTTGTTTGAAATCTATTGCAACAGCTGTATGGAGACAAACACAAATATATTGTGTGTAATGCCTAGAAGATTTGGTCTACATGTGAGTACTGCAATACATCGGAATGTAATAACGTTTTGCTAAATGAAAGATGTCTGTGTATTTTGGTCATGGATATTTGCAGTCATTGTAGTTGTGTTGGTGACTAACCCTATTTGGCTCATGTCTATAGAACATATTTGTAATAGTGTATTGCCATATACTCTTCATATGTTATGTTCATATTGTTTGCGGGTGGCAGAATATGTGATTGCTATGGTCCATGTTATACTCAGATTTGAACACTTCAGATGCTGTATACACACATGTATGTATATAGATATAGATATATAATATATATTATTGCATACGTTTATATGACCTACCTATATATCTACATATATATGTATATCTCTATATATCGACATGTATCTATGTATCTCTCTCTCTCTCTCTCTCTAGATATATATATATATATATATATATATATATATATATATATATATATATATATATATATATATAGCATACACCTTTCATTGGGTACATGGCGGTTTGTCCTAATTTCACACAATCCTCCCTTTTGTGTTTTAACCTGCCTGAATACACTACTGGCATAGGTACATCTCAGGTAGCTTAGTGGTAGGCTATTCTGAGAATGGTGTACATGGCTGTGGGTTCTAATCCTGGAAGTGGTTATTATTTTACCTCTCAGAACAGGCACTGGTAGGGAAAGTGTGATTAATGTACATTTAAGCAGTTGTAGGCAGGTTTGCCAGTGGTCTGCGTGACATTAAGCAAAGGTTAAACCTGTGAAGCGCTTATCTGTTTAACCATGTTTAAGCGCTGCTTACCATTGTACAAACCCGTGCAAAGCCGCTTACAACTGCTTTAATCACCCTGCATCCGACAGCCCTTATTCTGGCCCTCAAAATAAATTAATAGCCCTTGCAGGTCTTGAACCCGGGACCATGAACACCACAGTCACTGACTTCATCACTAAGGCATCTGAGATATGTGTGAATGTTATGGTGTTTAGAATATACATTTTACTACGGGCATTCCTCACTACTGACAACAAATGTGACAGTCAGTTGGTGTACATATGTATGATACATGTTAATGTTCATATGTCTGTGGAATTCAGTGTTGCAACGTGACCTGACAGGGTATATTATGAATGTGAATGGTTCTTGTTTTGTTTCTTTTTTATATTGCCCCCATACTCCATGTATACCCCTGCAGTTCATTTATTGAACATCCAACCCAGGCTCTCATTGATGCATAATTTCATTGCCCATCATTCCTCTCCCCACCCCAATCTCCACATACACAACAACCATCCCTTCTATGGTGAATTTAGTTAATATTAATAGTTATAATAGCAGAGCTGCATGTGTTTCTTGTACACTTCAATTCCTTTGGATTGCTTCTGTGTCACAAAGTGTGTTCACAGATGTTTATATATATGGCTATAGATGTAACTGTCTGTATATATATATATATATATATATATATATATATATATATATATATATATATATATAGTTAGTATTAATTTGTAACAGTTATACATATGTAAACTTGTATATGTTGATTCGCAGACTACAGTACATGACAATGTACTGTACATATGTACACAAAGTGACTGTCCCATTTGTGGTCAGTACTCTGGAATGCCTATATTATAAGGAGTAGTCTAAAGACCATGAAACATGTATACAGCTCATATGGCTTAGGGGTAAGTCCCATGACTATGGCGTGCATGGTCCAGGTTTTAACACCTGCGATGGTATAAAAATGTGTTTTACTCCAGAATAAGGCTCATTTAAGCAGTTGTAAGCATGTTTAAAAGTGTTTGTGTGACATTAAAGTGGCAGTTAAATGCAATTAAACACAGTTAAACTTTAAAACTTATAACTTGTGCGTGCAAACATGGCCACATCTACTAACTACTCAGGATATATACATTTCAGTGAAGTAACATCTCACTATGTGCTTACATAACGTCTCTGTTGACTTTACCCTCCAGCACACATGGATGTTTCAAATGTTTATTATACTGAAGAATACTACCTAGATATGCAAGCTGTGGTTAAGGTATACTTTTTAACATGAAAAACATCTTTGACTTTATTGGGATTTGAACCAGGAATGCACAGATACTATGCAAATGCTGTAACCATTACACTATTGACATTAACATTGCTTCTGTCTATTTCCTATTTAGATGATTTTTATGTGTAAGCTAGGCTAAGCAAAGGGCGGAGGCACCCAAACCTACTGAGCTTCACTTACTCTTGAAATAAAAACATAACAAATTAAATGAGAGACTATAAATTAAATTCCTAACTACATTAGGCATAGCCCCTCATTGACACACTTCATGAGAAACCTTGATGTGTGAATGGGTAACAGAATATACACCCCTGGGATAATGTGTCCCAGAACCATACAGCCAGGGGGTGGGGAAGCCCCTCCAGTTTCATAGCTGCAAGACCTGTTGGGGAAATTGAATGGTGTTAATGTTTCACATTAACATGCCCTCTTTAGATCACTAAGTGCCCCTATCTCCCTCCGCCACCCCTAGTTTTCAACAGCTTCCGGCAACTTTGCCTGGAATCACTTCATTGGCTATGCTTGACAGAGGCTCAGTTACTTCATCAATGGTACGGACAAAGCCAACACACTGTAGCTATGCTTCTAAATGCCCTTGGGCAGATAGCCTACTACCTATCTGTGAACCTCTAAAGTGCAGGCCATCACAGACATAACATGTGAACAAACAGAGCTTTCAGATCACAATATACAGTGAAAAATCACCATGTAGTCAGAAAACAGTTAAGTACAGCAGGAACATACAGAACACTGATACGTAATCACTCCAAAAGCCTATCTTGGAAGCTAGAAGACTTGTATAAGTTTAAGGCTTTCTATTGCTTACCAGTAGGTTACCTACAGGAAAGATGAGCAACAAGCAGAGATGGGAAACATGCATGCAACAATACCATACCAGCTTACATTTGTCAGCCTTAGGCTTTGGAATACTGGCCAAGGCTACTGGTGCCCCCATGGTGCCTTTTTTAGGCAAATCTCAAAGGTGATTCCCACCTCTGTAAATAGCACAATAGCGATATCATTGAGGGTTATGCTACTCAACGCCAGGGGTTGTAATCACAACATGCATGCACTCACAGCACTCCTCCGTATGGACAACGTCAACATCTGTGCAGTAACTGAGACCTGTTTTAAGGCTCCTGAGAGCACACCAGCACTGCCAGACTATAACCCATACCACACATTTCGGCCACAAAACATGGAGTGGCACAGACATGGAGGGGGGTGTATCCATATTCATCAGGGATACCTACACCTCCAGGTTAGTGGGGCAGCATGATACCTCTGAGATCATTCCTGTGCAGCTAACATCAGCCACAACTGCAATGCAAACTGTGGCCTGCTACATATCACCATCCATGACCCAGGGCCACCACTCCTCTTACCTAGAGACAGTGGAAAACATGAAAGTCCTTCGGAACACCCTGGTATTGGTCGATGACAACTACCCTACCATTAACTGGGAAACTTCCTCGAGTACTCACTTCCAGGACCAGCGCTTCCTGGAATTTATCATCTCATATGCCCTGTGTCAGATAGTAAACTCCCTAACGATAGGTGGAAACATACTAGAAGTGGTAATCACCAACATGGGTGACATGTGTACCACAGCAGAGGTAAAATGGTCACTGGTTAGATCTGACCATGGACTATTCACTGATGACTTCCACACCCAACCATCTCCTCCACCGAAGGAAACCTCAGTCAATACCTTTCCTACAGCTGAATTCACACTACTAAAGACAGAGGTGGGAGGTTTCACAGCCCCCACGTTAAGGGAAAACACCGCTCAAGATACAGAAAGATTTACAAATGCACTCTATAAGCACCTACAATGATGTATGGATCATGCCATCACTGATAAACCAAGACTCACTCCTCCTAGACATGGACACCAATCTGGTGGATCCCTGCAATAAATAGGCTATACAACAGAAGTAGTACAGTAGTCCAAAAAACAACAAAACCCAAGAAGGGGAGACATCCGTGACCAGTATTAGTAAAAAACATAGGTCCATCATGAAATCATCCAAGGCTAACATTAACAGGAAAATAGGCAAGGATTTGAAAGATAACCACAAAGCCTTCTTTGGCTATGTCATGGGTCTAAGTGGTAATACACAGATTTGCACTGTACTGGTGCAATATAGCACAAAATATACTGACCCTACTGATATCACCAACATCCTTGCAGATACATTCAGTGCAAACTTCACCCCCTAAAGAGCCCACAACAATACCCGGAAAGTACAGTATCCCAGATATCAGAGACACACAGGTGGAAATGGCCCTCTCAGATGGCAAAACACAGTGTCAGTGGAGGCAGATGGTGTTCCAGACTGCATCTTGCAAACACTACAAGACAAACTAACCCCCTCCCTAATTAAGCTTTTCAACCTCAGCCTCTACACAGGCTACATGCCCATACACTGGTGCATAGCAATGGTTATTCCACTCCACCAAGGTGGAAACAGAGCTGACCGTGGTAACTACCAACCCATAAACCTGACTAGCCTGGTCTGCAAAGCTACGGAGTGCATCTTCATGGCACTCATTGACAAAGACATTGGTAACATCCAAACACTTGACCCATCCCAGGTCAGTATGGCTGAGCGCAGATCATGCCTACTGAACCTGTCTGACATTTTACAGTCAGTCACCAAGACATTGGATGAGGGGAGAGGTGGTTAATACATACTACCGGGACCTCACCAAGGCTTTTGACACCATTCCCCACTCAGGTATTATTGTTAACCTCACCAGCCTGTACATAAACCCATACATCACAGGATGGGTTGCCAACAGGCTTACACACAGAACCCACATGGTAAGACTAGCAGCCTCCAGGTCCAACTCTTAACCAGTCACAAATACTTCTCAGAGGTACAGGCAAACAAAGGTGGACTATGGCAAACCATGTTTGGCAATGTCTGCAAACTGGGAGCCATAACTGACAGTCCAGCTGACACAGGCATCCTTCAAGGGGCCTCACAGAGACCAACACAGGGTGTCAAAGTCATGGACTCCAGCTAAGTGTCACAAACTGCATGCTCATTCCATTTTGGAAAAACTAAACACCCACATATTAACACATACGTGACAACCTCTGTAATACTGACAAGGTAATAGGGTAGCTGGGGACTAAGGTAGATAGTGATCTCTCCTTTGACAATCATATCTCCAAAGTAGTTAGGACATCCTTCTATGTAGGCCATCTGATTACTAAAGGGTTCACATCTACACATACTGAGGTTATAGTGCCCTTTTACCTATCACTCATCAGTCTCATCATAGAGTATGATAACCCATTTGGGATGTACCTCAGAAGACACTTTTGGCAGCTGAAAGGTCCACGGACATACCACGCCAAGAGGATTACTGGCCTCAGTCATCTGCCCTATGCAGCCAGAATGAATAAACTTCTGCTTTACTCAGTGGCATCTCGTTTACTCAGAGATGATCTCTGCTGGCCAACAAAGCCATGTCCAACTCAAGCTTAATGGATATGCTCCACCTATGGGAATCCATGTCGCAGTGAGCCACATGCTGTAGTGAGCTAAACCTTGCCACAACAATAACTAGAAGATGCTGGAGGGACTGATTCCTGTCACAGAAACTCCCCATGCTTTGGAACTACATCCCTAATTACATTATACAGAGCCCCTCACTAACACTCTTCAAGAGAAACCTTGAAGAGTGGATGGGGAACAGTAGATACACCCCAGGGATCCCGCCATTGGCTCTGCTCCACAGAGGGACGGTTAATTACTCAATGGGGTGGCAAAAGCTGACACATTTTGGCTAGGCTTATGAATGCCCTCAGGCAGTTAGCCAAGTACCTACCTATGAACCTATGAATCTATACATACAGTATCAGCACATACTGATAGTTGAATTTACTGTTCACGTGTTGACTTACCTTGTGCCATTAGCAGTTATGTGTGCAGTAGGTGAGGGCTGCCTATGTTGGGTGCATGCAGTAGACTGACTGTACATGACAATTTACAGGAAGTCCTGTGTGTGTGCCATCCATTTTTACTGTGTGTGCAGGTGGAGAAAGGTGTCAGTCCCTTGGTGCCTACACTGTCAGTGTGTGTGATATACGTTCCCTCTTTGCCAAGGCATGGGCATACTGGGCATGCTTCCATCTGCCTACTGGGGCTGGCTCAGGGTGTTCATGGTCTGAGTACCTCTGTGCCTGTGGGGCCCTTGGCAATGGTGGTGGCCTGTGAGGGCCTTCACCATTCTGTTCCTGCTGCAGCTGTTTCCATAGGATCATATTGTGTAGCATGGCACATACTGTGAAGATGTGGGCACATGTGCCTGAAGAGTACTGCAATGCTCCACCAGACATGTTGAAGCGAAGGAACCATGATTTAAGTATCCCAAACACATGCTCTATGATGATTCTGGTGTGTGTGTGTGTCTCATTATGGCATTCTTGCATGGGTGTGTGTGCATTTCTGATGGGAGCCATCATCTACGGTTCCAGTGCATAGCCAGCATTCCCCACAAGGTGGCCATATGGGATGTCCCCCCTGGCAAATACCTGATACAGCTGTGAGGCATGCCAGATGTGGGAGTCATGATAACTTCCAGGGCTGCCAGCACAGACATCCATGATAATGCCCTGGGCATTGCACATGACCTGGCAGTTGATGGAGGGGTATCCCTTGTGGTTTATGTAGCACCTACCCTGCTCACTGGGTGATGACTCGATGTGTATGTGCGTGCAGTCTATTGCACCCAGTACCTCTGGGCATTCTGCACACGGAGGAAGAGATGCATATTGCTGGCCAACTCCTCCTGCATTTGGGGGAAGTATATGTGCTCATTGGCATGTAGTAACATGGCATCCAGGAACTGGTGAAGTACCTTGGATGCTGATGCCTGTGAGATCCCCATGATATCCCCAGTCGGCCTTTGAAAGGTACCTGTAGCTAATATTCTCAGGCTTAAACATACCTTCGTATCCACTGGGATGGGTTCCCATCTGTTTGTTCTGGCTCTGAGACATGGCCGGCACAGCTCCACAAGTTGCTGTAGGGTGTCCCTGTCCACCCTATAATGGTCTACTATCTCCATCTCATGTAGCCCCTGATAAGTTACCCTGGGTCTGAAAACTCTTCTTCTCTGGTGCCTGGGGTGGTTGGTTGTGAGCATCATCCTCCACACCACCTTCAGTCTCCAACACATGCTGGTGGATCAAAGCTATGGCAGCCCCTAACATGTACATATGAAAAGTTCCCCATCTGTATACAGCAATGGTGCAGAGTGTATGGGAATACACAAGTGTGTGTGAGGTGCTTTCACACTTTATACTATTGTGCTATGGAAGCTGCTGATGTCATTGGGTGTGTATGAGCAATTGCAGCTGCAGGGTATCTTAATTATGGGTTTTACAGTGAGTATTGCAAGTGTGGGGCCTTTGGTGTGGAGTTATGCTTGCCTGCCTTGATTAATCTGTTGCCCTTTAATTCACTTTTATACCAGGATCCCCTTCCATTATCAGGCATGCCTCCACCTGCCGTCTTTCTTGTTTTGTACTTTTCCTACCCTGTCATGCATTGCAAATTGTATCTTGTAGCTGATATAATGCAAATCTGCTTTGTTCTGCTGTGACACTTTACTGTTTTCTTTGCAGTACAGCCCCTCCCCTTTCCTGTTCTGCAAGTAGCTGCTTGCAGCCTTGTTAGCTGTTGTCAGTGGCCCACTGTATGTTCCTATGTGTTAATTAGTCATTTGTACTCCAATTTCCCTGCTGCAGCATTTCCTTATTTTTTTCCTATATCCTTCCTGTTTCAACTCTGGTGCATGCCGTGCAAACCCGTTTACCGAGTTTAAGTGTGTTTTATTCTCTGTTCACATGCATACTCGTTTACCTTGTGTGCTCTCAGCTAAGAAAAGCTATAGCCAGTTCAACACACCCATTTCCTGCAGCTTTGCTTAGCTACGGGAAAACCAGTTTAGCAATGCTCCAATCTGCTTACAGCAAAGGTGACACACACCTCTCTTGATGTCATTTCTATCTCAAGGGCACACCTTGGTCTTATAACTCTACGCTGTGAGGTGCATCCTTACACCAGCGGGGAATCTGTGAATCACTATTACTCCTCTCATTTGCATGGCATTGCCTACTAATTCCTAGCTACCGTGCAAAACACTGTAACAGCCCCTTAGCAACCCTTGCACCATGCTTGTTGTAGCATGCCTGCCATTGACTATTATGGGGAAATCATGATATGTGTTACAATGCAATTTTATTCTATATTTTTCTATTTTCCTTGCGATCCGGTTTGCATGCCACTGCCCTGCGCTTAAATTTTGCGATAGTGCAAAAAATGAAATTAAATGTTCTTTTTATATTGTGTATATATTTTGTATGCCAGTGGCTATATATTTAGCCACTGGCATATATTAACAATATAATACGTGTTTGGCCGGCTGTCATGGCTCCGATTTTATGTTTGCAAAAATGTAAACCGTTTTTTACGGTTTACATTTCTGCATGCTTACACTATGCCTGCACCACTTCCTGGATCGCTAAATACCTTCATTTGCATGTCACACTGCTGCAAATGGGATAATTAGTGTACAGGGGCCAGGAGCTGTGCGGGCGTAGCGTACGCAGGTAGTGCACGTGGAAACAGCTCGTACCTGGATTGCTCACCAGCCATATTTGGTGTTGGAATGCCAATGCTACGCCTGCACCTGGTGCAAGCTTCATGAATCCCGGGGATCATTTTTTTTTTTTAAACAAAAAGAAAAACAGATGATGTATATACCGAATCCAGCAGGGTTTACAAGAAGCAAAACAGAAGTTTCTGAAACAAATACTTTGAAAAAAGAATGAAAAATGGTCAGACTGTGGTGAGATTGTGGTTAGTTTACTGAAAGAGCAAAGGCTGTATATACTGTTTTATTTGCAATCTCTTTACTAAATGCAAAATGCCACAACAGGTGGGTTTTCTGACTGGATGCATGTACTCAGAACTCTGAAGAATCATGAAGACAGCATGAAATATAACAGAGTGATGTTGTGTTGGATAACAAGAAAGTCAAATAAAAACACTGCAGATCAGCAACTTTAGGAACAGATGAGAAAAAAAACATACAGTTCTATTTTCAAGTACTGAAAAGAGTTGTAGAAGTTATAAAGTTTTTAAGTGAAAGAGGTTTGGCATTTAAAGGTCATAAGGAGAAATGTGGCTCACCAAATAATGGCAACTTCATGGGGGCCATTGAACTTATTGCAAAGTTCTACCTATTTTTACATTAACATCTCGAGAAATGTAAAAATGAAAAAGTAAATTTTACTTACCTATCCAAAACCTTGCATGAAGAATTGAAAGAAATTGTGGGAAAACATGTTCAAGATGAAATTGTGAATCAAATCAACAACCTACACACAAAATACTACTCTATTATTGTTGACTCTATGCCTGACATAACACATGTTGACCAGCTAGTAATGGTAGTTTGATACTGCTATAATGGAAAACCCTGTGACACATTTTTAACATTTTTAGCAATATAAACCATTCATCCACAACCTTGTTCAACAAAAGACAAGTCCTGGGTGAACATAAACTTTCACTTGAAAATATCCCTGGTCAGTCCTACGATAATGCATCTAGCATGAAAGGCTGGGAGAAAGGGCTGCAAGCACTCTTTAAAAACATTAACAGGTATGCAGACTATGTACAATGTGCAGCCCGTTCACTCACCCTAGTTGTAGAAAAGGCAATCTCTACTGTGCCTGAAGTTGACTATTTTGGCACTTTGCAGGAGCTGTATGTTTTCTTTTCTGGATCTCCACAAAGATGGAGGGATTTAAACACACAATGCAATCTAGATTTTTCTCTAAAGAGTTTAAGTGTAACTAGATGGTCTGCACACAATGAAACAGTCTGGGTAATTAAAAATGGACACACAGGTATTTTACAAACTCTCAAACATATTTTTGAAGATTCAGAAGAGAAGCCTGAATGTAAACAAGATGCAAAGAATTTATATCACAAGTTGGTAAAGTTGTAATATGCTTTTTTATCAGTTGTTTATGGAGAAGTGCTGGATCACTTCAACAAGACAAGTAAGAAACTCCAAACTTCTGGTTTTGATGTATTTGAATGTTATCTTCTGCTATCATATACTTTCATTTGTTAAAGAACTCCAAAAAAATTCAGCCAACATGATTGGACACTATGAATCAGAAGCAAAAGGTATGTGTGGAGATATCACCTCAAGTTTTTCTGATGATTCCAAACGCATTGTTATAAAGACATTTTCAGATGGAACAAGTGATAGGGCTTCTTTGAGAGGAGCTGACAAATTTAGGATAGAAGTTCTAAGTCAACTCTGTGGCCACTTGGTAATTGAGTTACGCAAGAGGATTGACCCATATGAACAAATTGCGAAAAGGTTCAAGTTCCTCTCAGAATTGATGAAAAATTCTGAAATTGATGAGGACAGTATTAAACTTATAATATTGCATTACAAAGATGATACTGACCACAGTAAACATGTGTTAACAGCTCAAAGAATATTTATACCTTAGGAAATCCCAGAACACAGAAGAAAAAATGTCATCTAAAATGCAATGCACAGAAGTTCTTCAGCTTATTAGTGAGTAACACCTAATTGAAGCATTCCCTAATATTACTACTGCACTTAAGCTGTACTTGATAATGCCTATCATGAGCTGTGAAACATAACTTTTCTCCTCTCCCCCTCCACTAACCCTCTCCCCCAGAATTACTCTGTTTCATCTATCACTCCTATCCAGCTCTTACTGCACCTTCTCTTATTTACCTCAGCTCCTTCCTGCAGTGGCTGATACTTTTTCCAGCACGGCTCTTCTGCTCTGTTGCTCTATCCTGCTCCTTTCACCCTGCGGGCTCCCCTACCCTGCCCCCAATTCCCACCTGCCCCTAGTGGTCCTACATTTATTGTCATCCCTTACTCCCACCCCATTTTCAACACCCAATCCCACAACAGTATAACTCCTCCCTCTCCACCAATCACACCTATCCTTATACTCCTCCCCATTACATCACCTCAGCTTACCTCCATCAAACTTCCATTACCTCTATCTCCTTAAAACAAACTTCAACCACAAATGCCCTCTTTTTATTCCACAACTCTCTCTCCCATAACACTTCTTCTCCTCATTTTATTTCCTCTATACCATGCCACCTGTTATATAACCCTACATATACACCCTCCACCTTCAACTCCAAACCCCAACCATTCAAATCACTTCCACAACATCTCTGTCTCTCTTACCACCTTTCACACCACCTCTCTATTCTCTTTAAAACTCTTCCATATTCCCTCAAATTTCTACAAACCTAAACCCACATCCCTCCATCCTTGCCTAACCAAACAAAATCCAACAAAACTAATACATCTTCTTACATACCTCTTCTTAGCAGGCGACATTCATCCTAACCCTGGACCAAACACATCTCTAACTTATAACCACAACTCCAATAACAAACCTACAAACAAAGACCTCAAATTCCTCACTATCAACGCACAAAGCTTAACTAATAAAATTACCCTATTTCATGCCTGGGTCAACCATAACTCACCTGACATAGTAGCCATCACTGAAACATGGCTCAAACCACACATAACTGACTCAGAATTCCCCCCCCCCCCAGATTTCAATGCATCCAATCTGAGCACCTAAATAAAAGAGGTGGTGGGGTTGCTCTACTTTACTCTAATCACCTATCTATCACACCTTTCCAAAATCCTATTCCTTCCTTTCATAATGTTGAACTAGTAATTGGCATGCTAAAATTAAATAACCACAAAAGTATCTGCATCATCTCCCTCTATATTCCCACCGGCAATAACACCAATACATTAGAAGACTTCCTCTCCTGGACTTCCACAAATATAAAGCAAGAAACGTACATACTGGGAGATGTAAATATTGACTGGCAAAAAATCATAGACCCCAATCCCGCCCTGTCTATTAACCTATTCAACTTTACTCAATTTATTCACACCATCACTAGACCCAACAAAACTAACCGCCCCAGCTCCATCCTAGACTGGATACTAATGTCTCACACAAATAGAACCACTACATCAGGTGTCACTCACGGCCCATTAGGTGACCACCTCCCTGCATTCACCCACAGAGCCACCTCCTCCTCCCCATACTCCCACCACCTCCTTCATACCCATAACCTAACTAACTTTAACTCCTCCACCTTCACTACCTCCCTTAAGCTCATTAACTGGAACCCTCTAAAAACACTGCCTTTTGACAAAGCTGTAGATTTCTTCAACTCTACATTCCTTTCCATCTTAAACTCCCTAGCTCCAACTCGAACCAAAAGGGTTAAAGCCAAAACAGCACCCTGGCTCACTAAAGCTACCAAAACAATTATGAAACAAAGAGACAAATGTTGGAAAAGATTCCACCATCATAAACAACCTGAACTGTTACTAAAATATAAACAGCTTCGAAAACTAGCCAAAAAACAAGTCATTAAAGACAAAAAATCATACTACAACCACCTACAAATAAACCACACAAAAAAACCCAAACAATTCTGGAACTCTATAAACACCCTCCTCAAGCCAGGTACCACAAAAAACCCTTGTCCCTACACTAGCAAAACTGACCAAGAAATTGCCAATCTATTCAATACCTTCTTCACCTCCTCCATTGCTGAGCTGATCAAAACCTTCCCAAATAACATCCCCCTACCAACCTCCTCCCAAGCTTGCACCTCACTCCCCTCCCCCTAACTTTGAACTTAAACCAATATCCACCAACCTCATAAAGAAATTTCTATATAGACTAAAACCTTGCACCAATGCTCCAGACAACATTCCCTCCTCCTTCTTAAAAATTGCCTCTGACAGTGTTGCTATCCCTATCAGCATCCTGATCAATAAATCACTTCTTGAATCATATGTACCAAAACTATGGCATTCTGCCTTTATCGTTCCTCTCCACAAAGGTGGAAAAAAACTACAACTTCTTTAACTTCCGCCCCATTGCCATCCTCTCTCCCATCTCTAAACTTCTCGAAAAATGCATTCACATACAACTCATCCCATTCCTAACCGAACATCAACTTCTATCTCCTACCCAACACGGCTTCCACCCAGGACACAATACCAACACAGCCCTCCTCTCCTTCCTACTCTCTATCAATTCAGCCCGAGAATCTGGTCACTTAGTTTCATCCGTTCTATTAGATCTATCTAAAGCCTTTGATACCATCTCTCCTACCCATCTACTTAACCATCTTTCTAACCTTAACATCTCCACAAAAACTCTTTCCTAGTTCTCCAGCTATCTTTCTGACAGGTCCCAAGCAGTGAAATGGGGCCAATCCTCCTTCCTTCCAACACCCACAGGAGTTCCCCAAGGTTCCATTCTTGGCCCTCTGCTATTTAACATATTTATTAATGATTTTCACAAAGCCATTCCTAACACCAAAATTGTCCAATATGCAGATGACTCCACTCTAATCTGCCATGCCTCCAACCAAACTGAACTCAAATCTCTAACTCAATCCACTTCTCATCCACTGAAAAATGGATGCACCAAAACCACCTCTCACTAAATGCTAACAAAACTAAAATTCTCCTTTTCACTCCCTCCAAATCTACCCACATTGACAAACACTCATTTCAAATTACCAGCCTCAACAACTCTGTCATTGATATTGTTCCCTCCGTCAAACTGTTGGGGGTCACCATTGATGAACACATAAAATTTAATACCCATATCCAACTCAACATCAAGAAAACCCACATAAAACTCGGCCTTCTATACAGAAATAATCACTTCCTCTCTCCCTCTACTAGACTGACACCGGCCACAACTTATCTTCTCCCATCTCTCTTTTATGGCGCTCCTCTGCTTACTAATCTATCTTCCACCCTTACCTCCAAGCTAGAAGTATGCTACAACAAAATCTCCACGTTTGCCACAAATGCAAAAGCCTCCTCCCACCACTGCTTCTCCCTACTAACTATAAACTGGCTTGAACTCCCCAATCAACTAGACTTCCTTCAAATTGTCTTAGCCCACAAATTACTTTTTTAACCCAACAGCTGCCTGGCTTTATCCAATATCCTCCAACCTTACAGCCCCCCAAGACCCCTTAGATCCACTCACCAAAACCTCATTACCATCCACAAACCAAAGCGTCCTGCTGGTCAGCTTCTACTATCCTCCATCCTAGCTAAAAAATGGAATGCCCTGCCCTCCACCCTGAGAACTTGTGACAACCCAAATACCTTCAAAAGTCTACTTCACTCCTACCTGCTTCTTCACAGAAAATGTAACTGCACTCCACACCCCACACCTCCCAAACTCCCCCCTTCCTTCTCTCCTGGCTAAACTCATTACCTTTCAAACTACTGACATACTCCAACTACAACTCATAAGCTATCTCCTCCCAGCATATCACTCTTTGACACTTTGGCTCTAATTTCAGTCCTTTTTGGCTCTAATTTCAGTCCTTTCATAGCTACTTAATCTTCTTAGCTACCAAGTATTAGACTCCTCCTCTATCCACTTCCCTTCCTAGT
Source organism: Protopterus annectens (assembly GCF_019279795.1). Taxonomy (NCBI): domain Eukaryota; kingdom Metazoa; phylum Chordata; order Ceratodontiformes; family Protopteridae; genus Protopterus; species Protopterus annectens. Next base: position 1,439,942,879 of record NC_056728.1, on the reverse strand, counting down.
AAAAACTTGTTTACAACTCCATACTGAATGCTGCGTAAAAGAATCTTTTGTGTGATATCTCAATTTGATACACAACTTAGCAATGTAAAATATTTTCTATATGTTTATGCAACTTGTTTTGCAGTGTAAAAGAATTTCTTTTGTGTGCTATTTCAATATGATATGTAACTTATCAATGTTAAGAATTTCTACATGTTTATGTAACTTGCAAATCTTTCCAACTTAACAATGTAAAAACTATTATGTAACTAGTTATGTGAAGCTTTTCTCCCCGGGCCTCCACTGAAAATGGGCTCTCAAGCTCAGTGGACCTCCCCGGTCACCAAACTGGAATAAATAAATAAATAAGTAAATAATATTTTGTTTATATGCCAGTGTACTTTGCAAGAAAATGATCTTTTTTCATCTTCTGCACTGTGTGGAATATGTAACCATACAAACTGAACAAAATAATTATTCTGCCCTAAATAGGGCTCTGTAACAATTACTTGAATTTTTTCTGAAGAAATGCCATAGCAGGGTAAGCAGACCAGAATGGTTTATCTGCTTGGAGTGAAAGAAACAAAGGCAGGAATTTTGTTTTTCTTTTTTTCTTTTTTTAATATTTGGTAATGGCACAATCTGCAAAAACATGAGTTTCAGTAATTGTCCTAATGAAATGTTTCTTCTTGAAGCTAACATGAAAATATGAAAGTTAAGTAAAAACAAAGTGGTAAATACAATAAAATCTTAAATGTATAAAATACTATTTGGAAGACTTACTCTATCGGGAAATTCTAGGAAGCTTACACAAAATTGTTTCCTGTGTGTGCATCATGCTGCTATGTTCACATGGACGCAAACAATTTTAGATTCAACAAACTCTGTGTATCAATGTGCAATCATGCACACACATGCAACTAAGGAACTTTTGTACAATGTAAATGTTGGCTTAAGTAGCTGAATTTCATGAAAAGTAACTAGCTGGAGATATACAACAACCCATAATGCATCAGTGTAGACTCTGTGTCCATGTTAATAGTGTACAAAGAAATTTTCCACATACAGGAGTCTACACTGAAGGAAGAGGATGTGAAAGTGTACAAATATGGACATAATTCCCCTGAAAATGTAAGAACATATATATAAATGTTTGAATCATACACTGCGGATATCTGAAAACCGCAGGAATAATGTCAAATTAATATATATATTTTTTTAATTTCCACATATTTGCACTATGCCCCGCATTGCTTAAACATACTTAACATAAAAAAAATAAATAAATACAAATGTAAAAGAACACTATAATGTAATGTAAGACCTTGCATCGGGTCTGCACACTCATGATTTTTATCTGTTAACCAGCTTACACAGCTATGAACCATGTAGTTTCTATGTTGTCAGCACAAATATTATGCAAATGAGGGGCAAATGCCATGAATGTGTTGAATCACTAGAGGGAGCAACTGTGTATGGATATCTACTTCATGCAGGCTCCTACATGGTGTTTATATTCACACTGGATGTTGATGCTATCAAAGGGGTGTGTCATGTCACTTTTAGGAGGTTCTTTGTGCTTAGTGCACATTTGTACAGCTCGCCACTTGCCACAAATGGTTTGGGCATAGCTTAGCTTGTTCATGTGATCAGACCACCCACATCCCATTAAACAGCTATAAATGGAAACAAGATGTATTCAATTAACAATATACAGTTTTGCATAGCAATGCCAAGTGATGCTGTGCGCAGCACAGCTCTGCGCATTAAAGTAGGGCCTTTACATCATGTCAATTATATTCTAAGCTGGTGAACTGCATCATAAATGGCCAATTCCACATGGTGGACCTACACCACAACTGTATAGAGTATGCATACTCCCTATATTCTGATTTTACCTCAGTTCTCTGAACCATTGGAATAGAGACTTGGAAATTTTAACTGAGATAATGCTAGAAGCTGCTGCAGCTATTCCACATCTGTGTGTGCTAGATGCTAAAGTCAATGCTGCTGGTGCTGCTGACAATAGGTTTAGGCCAAGGAGGAGAAGAGTGTTCTGGCCCAGGGTAACCTTCCAGGAACTACATAAGCTGGAGATTATACAGTGCTACATGGTGGATGGGGCATATTACAAGAACTCAATGTGATCTGCTGCCCTCAACTCAGAGGCAGAGCTAACAGAGGAGAGCCCATCCCAGTTAAAACTTAGATATGTATAGCCCTTAGGATACTAGCTGCAGGTACTTTTCAAAGATCAACTGGGAGCATGATGGGGGTGTAACAGGCATCTGCATCCAGGATACACCACCAATTCCTAGATGCTATGCTCCCACATACCAGTGAGCACATATATTTTCCTCTTTCCCCTGAGGTGAGGACCAGCAATATGTAACAGTTCAACTGTGTAGCACACTACCCTGAAGTACAGGGTGCCATAGATTGCACTCATGTACACATCAACACACCACCTGCTGAGCAGGGTAAAATCTACATTAATCGCAAGGGATACCACTTCATCAACTGCCAAGTCATGTGCATTGCTCAGGGGATTATCATGAATGTGTGATGGCTACCCTAACAGTTATGTTTACTCCCATATCTGGCACACATCACAGCTGTACCAGATGTTTGCTAGGGGGGACATCCTACAAGGCCATTTACCAGGGGATGCTGCCTAAGCCCTGGAATCGTGGATGATGACACCCATCAGAAATGAACACACACCTATGGAAGAATGCCATAATGAGGCACACTCACAAACTAGGAACATCATAGACCGTGTGTTTGGGCTTTTGAAATAATGGTTACAGCTCCTCAATATATCCAATGGAACCCTGCAGTATACTCCACTCACATGTGCAGAAATAGTCACAGTATGTGCTATGCTACAAAATCTGATCCTGTGGAAACAGCTGCTGCAGGATCAGCAAAGGGAAGGAATACACAGCCCTCCAACAGTGCCTAGGTCACCACAGCCTCCATCGCAGGAGTGCTTTGAGGAGGAACCCCCTGCTGATACCCCTTTAGGCAGACATAGGTGTGTTCTGTATGCCCTGGCTTAGTCTAAGAGACACGCATATCACATTCACTGGCAACCTAGGGACCAAGGGACTGACACCTGACTCCTGCTCACATACATGTATTAAAATTGATGCCAGCCAACTCACACATCCTGTATCTATCTATGTATTGGCTTTGTACTGGTTGCATCAGACAGAGAGCCCTGAACTACAGTTGTGTCAACTGCTGCATTTGCAAGGTAAGTCTGTAACCTATACAGTATTCTAGTGGATTATTAGGTCATTGCAGCTAAGGACCTGGTACATTATGCAAGTAACTAGATTGGGCTATTTGGACAGAAATTACATCAACATGAGACAACTAACACCAATGTAACTATGATGTCTCCATTTGTAGTTAGTAGGCATCATGGATGGAATATCCATGCAGTCCTACTGCAACAGATTACTGGCACATCATTCAAGGGAGATGTTAGAAAGTGAAGTTAAATGATAGACTAGTGTGTATCCTAGCAGAACATTGCATTTGTTCCTGCACCCCTGTAAACAGCATTGTCCCCTTGTAACTGCCATAACAGTAGTTCATCTATGCCATATGAGCATTTCACACAGTTAGTACGCCACACAGTCTGAGGGCAGCAATATAGAAGTTGATCTTACATTGTATGTGTTAGGTAACTGAGGAATAGCAATGTACATATTTATGAAGGCGACTGTGTGATAATTGATCATCTTTCAGTCAAGCAGCTTCTCTGGCTTTAAGGCAGTCTGCTTGTGAGCTGATTTTCAGGGCTCCAATCCTGGGCTATCCAGATATTTTGGATGTGAACTAGTAATGAGTTGTGTTTTACAGAATGCGACTCTGTGTGTGTTATACTATTATTAACCGCCTTCTCATATTAATTAAACATTTGAACGCTGACACGCATGTCTACAACCTATTTAATAAGTCTTAGCTAGTTTGTGTGTAGCACTGCAGTACAGAAACAGGGAAAGAAGTCGGACTGTGTAATAAACAAAATCCCACCGTGGAGTGCAGCTAGGTGTAGGCTGGAGTCAGTTTATGGAACAGTAAGTCTCTGATGTAAGCAATGCACATCCCATTTGTGCACTGCTTAACAATGCGCAAACAGGTCTACAAAAATGCCAAGATACATGCCCATGCACACAGTTAAGCAGACTGCAAATTCTTTGCTCCTTACACAATTTATATATATATATATATATATATATATATATATATATATATATATGTGTGTGTGTGTGTGTGTGTGTGTGTGTGTGTGTGTGTGTGTGTGTGTATGTGTGTGTCCTACGTACCCAAATCATAGACAGTAAAGCTGCACTAACCCACATATAATGTTGGACAAAGGACCAAAATTAAGGACTTGACTTTAGATAATGCACTTTCAAAATGTGGAAGTGCATAGAATAACATGTGTTTAATTTGTATGACTATTGGGACACCTGAAGTTCATATATGTGGCAGTCTTCTCTCACTTCATATGTAAATTGTGCCACATTTGACAGCAAACCACAATTTAGTGTGAAACACATAAATATGGGTCAAACCCGTGGACTTGCTGCAAACATTTGGACAGTGGAGAGTTACAGTGCCCTACTGTTCAAGACTACATTTCTCTCTAAGACTGCATGTGGAAACCTTGAAAATGTATGTCACGGTATAAGGATATGTACAAATATAGGGAAGCCATATGTTTGTATCTATGGTAGCAACAACACCCACATTTTCTATAGCCCTCTGTCTGTGCTGGATTTCACCACACATACATCAACAACTGAACATGTTGTGCAGTGTATACTGTTGTGTGCTTACTCATGGGCAGGGCAAATTGATTGTGGCCACAGGCTTGCATATCCAAACTCAAACAGACACATATGCTCAAAATGGGTTCTGCTGTCACATAGCTAGGCTATTAAACAGTTAAATAATTGCTAGGCTACTAGCTGCAGATGACAGTAAGAAGCAATTTGACTCTGCAAGCCTTCCAAGCTGTTCATCACAGGGCTTGGTTAGGTCCTCTAGGATTATATCACCTGCAGTCATTTATAAAGAAGACTTTAACTGTGGTGTGTGCGTGTTAAGTAGTGTGTCTTGTGTGTGTGTGTGTGTGTGTGTGTGTGTGTGTGTGCGTGTGTGTGTGTGTGTGTGTGTGTGTGTGTCTCCCAAAGAACAAGTGTGAATCACACACTGACTTCCAAACTGGCATGGGTTTGTACTGTTTTGCACCTTATAGTTGACATAGGCCTCCAAACTCTTTACCTGCACAAGGCCTGCTGATGCCATCTAGTATAAGATTACAGAAAGTCATGTCAATGCTAGACTTGAGTCATGGCATGTGGATTAAGTACTGTGTTCTGTAGTCTGTAAAAGTAGAAAGGTAGGGGTTCTATTCTTACTGTAGCCAACTGTGTGTGTTTCTCTACAAATAAGTGTATATATAAGTGTGAATTCCACAATGACATGGTTTTGCTCTCTTTTGGGACTTGCAGTTGATCCAGGGCTCCAAACCCTTGTCCTACATAGGCCTACTAATGTCAACTACTATAAGATTACCTAAAGTCACGTCAATGTCAAACTTCAGCTGTGGCACTAATGATAACTGCTATATTCTGTAGCTTATATAATGAAGGATCTAGTCTTACTGCAGCAAACTCTGTGTGTATGTGTGTGTTTGTGTGTGTGTGTGTGTGTGTGTGTGTGTGTGTGTGTGTGTGTGTGTGTGTGTGTGTGTGTGTGTGTGTGTGTGTGTGTGTGTGTGTGTGTGTGTGGTATTTAGTGCTCTGTAAACATAGGTAGGTAGTGGTCCTAGTCTCACTGTAGCCAACTTGTTGTGTGTGAGTTGTTAAAGGATGTTAGGCAGAGCATTTTACATCAGCCTATGGGATACTACTTCTCTTCAACAGACACTGCTAATGTCATCAGCAATAGATTATTGTTTGTGTCTACATCACAACATGCCATGGTTACACAGTGGCCTGACAGATATGTACATGTAAGATGTTATTAAGTTGATAGTGTCATTTTAAGGTAAAACAGTACCTGACAGTGTGGGATTGGGTGGATTGAGCAGGCTGCTTTGCCAGGCATCTGGCACTTGCCTGAAACATAATCCTGTTATTAGGCATGGTCACAAGAGCTGACTTACAAATGTGACAATGTACAACTCCAGCAAAGTAAGGATCATGCTGCTAGACCCTTGGGGTTCACAGCTTAAAATATATTCTCTGTAGGCACTTTCTGCAGTGAAGAAGTGGATGTCTGTGCATGCACAGAAAACTTGTTCAGGTTTGCAGTACTTTGGCCTACCAAGGCTACAATGCTTTTCAAACAACCAGACAGCAAATGGAAGTTGTGTGAACTAATGTGGGACTACAGTTATGTGTTCTAGTTGTACAGTATGATATGCATAAGACATGCTGGAGGGACAGGAAAATCTCTCAAAGGTTGACACTCCTCTGCAGTAGGCCTCACATTCATGTCAAGCAGAACACTTTCATTACCCTGTTGAAGGGTAGCCTGCATGAATTGCTGTGAAATGTTATCTAACATAGATCACTGCCACTGTGTACCTTGCTAGACAAACCTTGGACATCTATGACATCTGACATTGAACATTATATTGTGATGCAACAGATAGTGCTCCTAATCATCATTAGGTCACTATCCTAGCTACATCCTATGAAGCTTGTGACGCAAGGCAAAATACATGCAAAACTGAAGAGATTGGTCTGGTTACTATTCAAGGCATCTGCCTTGAAAGGGCTACATCAAGCCTACAGACCCTTACATCCTCTGCGACAAGACTGTGGATCACTGAACAGCCTCTGGCCTGTTTCTTATCTTGGGACTGGGGCTAATGTTTTGCTTCTGGTGAGAGAAGAAGCAAAGGAGCATTGTAGCCCAACAGAGTGAAGCTGTGGTGAGACCAGCACAAGTAGTAGCCAGGTAGTAACCATTCATGCTACTCCCCTCTTTTCATAATTCTTGATAAAATAATTATTTGTTTTCAGTAAGTACTGCTTGGTTTGTTTCTAACTTCAGAATAACTGTCTCAATACTTTATCATTAAATTTTCAGGGTCTATGTATTAGTTTCTCCTCAAGCATCAGAGTGCCCTGTACAGACGCAAACACCTTGGGTAACATGTTTCCTGTAAAAGCATGACTGAATTTTCTGCAATACTTAGTTGCACACAGGATAATTAGCCTGCAGTGACAAACACTGTCCCCATAGTTGCAAACCCGATACTCCTGATATTGATTAATATTCTTACCACAATGGTCTAATCAATAAAAAAGGTCTGTTGCCATGGATAAGAACTTTTCCACTGTATCCATTACCAGATTGGTGGATAAGGGCATCCTGATGCAATATAAAAATTGCTTCATGTTTACTGACAATCAGTTAATTCTCAAACAAGAAAACCAAGTAGACGAAACCGGACTGGCAGATAAAAGGTTTATTAGGCACTGAATGCAACTGGATAACACCGTATTACTCAAAAAGTCTTAAATGTGCTCCCATGAAAAGTAAGCGCTTTCGTTTGTACTAAATAGCAAACTTCCTCTGACAAATAACATAATTTCCTTCTCATTTAAAAACCATAGTGAAATTTAAATTACACTCCCATTTGCCCATCTCCCTATGAATCATAGTGGCACACCCCCTATTTCACTAGCCCTATATCAAACACAGGCAAAATGAAATGATAAATACAATAAAATGTATAATATATATATATATATATATATATATATATATATATATATATATATATATATATATATATACATATATATATATATATATATATATATATATATATATATATATATATATATATATATATATATATATATATAATATAAACTAAAATAAAATAGATACTTAATCATAACCATAGAAATACACTAGGAATATATATATATATATATATATATATATATATATATATATATATATATATATATATATATTTATATACTAAAATCATCCTAAACTTGCTCAATACATTTTGAATAAATACATGTTTAAAGGTGCATTAAAGATAAAAATTTAACTTAGACACTAACGTTCCAAAGTCTTTAATTTCAAGACACTACCTAAGCATAATGTACCATTCAATCCTGGCCAAGAATGTGCACCTAGGCGAATTTGCCATATTAATTCCATTTTTTCAAGGATTAATTGCCATGCGCCTCCCCTACTACTACTTTTTAGAATGTCTAGTACCAAAAAGTAAAATGAGTGTGTACCATTTAAGGAAATATGTTTTGCAAGTACATTTGTTTCAATATTATCTCTGATAGCTCTTACATGCTCACCCATTCGTTCCTTTAGCTTACGCTCCGTTTTCTCAACATAGAAACAAGTGCAGTGGGTACATAGAGCACAATAAACCACTTCTGAGGTATCACAATGAAATTTACCCAATATGTTGATATTATAATTATTAATAGAAATAGAAATTGTTTCTAAGATGAATTTACAGAACTTACATCTACCACATTTATACATGTGGCCCTTAGTACTAATAGTAGAGGTGGTTTCAAAGCATTTTTTTTTAAATTGTAGCCCTTTTTATAAACAATAGTTGGAAAATCATTGATTTTATTCCTCACTGAACAGTCATTCAATAAAAGGGGCCAATTTTTAAATAAAATATTTCTAATAATATGGCTCACAAAGATAAAAGTAGTAATAAAGCTACATGCAAAATTTTTATTATTATAATTATCCCTGTATTCATTTAATTTGTGAATATTATTCATAACCTGATTTGACATTCCTATATTTGACATTAATGTGTTATTCACCTCCCATTGTAGTCACACGTTCAGTAGGTGGTGCAACAGTTGTACCTGTCAGCAGAGGTCTAAAGTGTCCAGTTTCTCTTTTGCTAATACACTCTTTCAAAACAACACCCACATCATCACATAGAGCTACATCTCCTGGAGCCTCTACCTCTACGCCAATAAGGCAAGCCACCACACAAGCCAATATTCTAGTCATTGGAGACTCCATTGTGAGATACACTGATGTCCCTCTTACCAGGCTGAGTAATGAAGTCATGGTCAGTTGCTTATCCGTGCTATGATCTACCACATTATGCACTCGCTCATATCATTGGACCCCAAGAACCAGTATGACTCAGTTATTGTCCATGTTGGAGTAAATGACCTGAAACATACCTCCCAAGACTATATGAAGAAATACATCATGGAGCTCTTCAAATATGTGTCTCAGGCTGGTATGAGCCTAGCTTTGAGCAGAATTTTACCTTTTCCAAGGATTCACTTAGTTTCTGGTGTCACTCTAAGGGCATCCAATATTTGTTAGCATCGAAAGAGATGGTCAACAGACCACCCTGCTTTGCCAGGGAAGGTCTGTACCTCTTCCCTCTAGGCTTCTGAATATTAGCTAAACATTGTCATTGTCTTCAATCATAGTGCCTTTTTTAGGTAATGCCAAACTGAAAGTAATTCCGACATAGCAAATCAAAACCAACAAAATATATAGGTATTACTGACCAATGCTAGGAGTCTAAACTGAACCCTCCACACCCTAGAAGCTCTCTTTATCCTACAGAATGCTGACATCTGTGTGGTCACTAAGAGAATGGTTAAAGCCGTGGAGAGTATGCCAACAGTGCAAGGTTATAATGCCTTACACACATTTAGAACAGCTACTACACATGCAGAGACTAAAGGTGGAGGTGTCTCTATTTACATTAGAAATAAATATACTTCAAGGTCAAACAAGACAATGCACTTGAGCTGCTCCATGTTCAAATCACCATAGGCAAAATTCAGTACTACTTCCTTGCAAGCTATAGGCCCCCCTCTATGACCCAGGAATCCCATAACATGTATTTAAACTCATTAGAAACACTAACCATCCAACTCAATATCATATTCATGGGTGATTTTAATTACCCCACTATTAACTGGAAATTCTGTATGACACTAAACTACAGACACAGAGATTACTGGATTTTGTAAACACAACCCCCCTGCACCAGACTGTCAATACACCAGTGGGGTGCAACCATACTGGATCTAGTCCTCACTAATCTGGAGAGTGCTGCACACACCCTACTGTAATGCCTTCCCTGGTAAGGTCAGACCACAAAATAGTCTCCTTTAAAGTAAAAATAAAACCTGGACCCTTAGCTATACCTGGAATATTCAGGAACTTCTCTAAGGCTAACCTCCTGCTATTAAGTGATAACCTGGCAAGACTTCAAGCCCCCATAAATCCTGAGAACATTGTTGCCTATGCAGAACTGTTCACAGAAACTCTGTACCAGCATGTAATAGCTGCATAGAGGTAGCTGTAAGCACCAGGAAGAATGCAGAACTAACTCAAAAAATAAGCCACACTGGTGGAATCACAACATCAGTAGGCTGTACAACAGAAGGAAGAATACCATGGCAAACCTTAGGAGGTGCAGCACCCAACAGGATAAAAACACTCTCATCAAACTAAACAAACAACTCAGAGGAGAAATAAAGTTTACCAAAGCCAAATTTGAGGTACTTTTGGCCTCCCAGACCAAGAACAGCCACAAGGAATTCTTCAGCTATGTCCACAACCTCAAAAGCAATACACAGTTGTATGCAGAGGTCATTGTAAATGGTCCCACCTATAATGACCCAGAGGATATAGCAGACCTCCTGGCTGATAAATTCAGCTACAACTTTACTCCTCTCTCCCCCTTAACCTTCCCTCAGGAAATATCACCAAATATAATGCCCACTACTATAACTAGGAAATAAGTTCTTAATGCTGTCTCTAAAACCAAGAACACTACATCAATGGGCCCATACAGTATCCCAGGATGCCTTCTAAATAGCATGAAACATGATCTATCAGGGTCTATGGAATTGCTATTTAACTGTAGCCGGCAAACAGGCTCTGTGCCTCACAAATGGAGAACAGTAACAGTCATCTCTCTGCACAAAGGTGGACCATCTACAGACCCTAGAAACTACAGACCCATAAGTCTCACTAGTATTATATGTATAGCCATGGAAAGAATTATCATGGAAATGATCAACAGAGATATAGTAAATCTCCATATACTGCCCCCGTCAAGGGTAGATCATGCCTACTCAACATGGTGGACGTCTTTGAGGAGGTAACAAAGCAATGGATGAGGGAAAAATTGTTCACACTGCCTACCTTGACCTGACCAAGGCATTTGACACAACACCCCACTCAGGCATTGTTGACAAACTCAAGAGATTATGTACAAACTTGTATGTCACCCTGTGCCTTGCCCAAATGGCTCACAGACAGGATCCAGGAAGTCAGAATTGCAGAGTCCACCTTATAAAGAGGCTAGTCACAAGTGGAGTCTCTCAGGGATCAGTCCTTGGACCTCTCCTTTGTGGCATTTACTTCTCTGAAGTCAAGGCCAATGTCAGTGGTCTCTGGCTGACTAAATTGGAAAATGCAAATTAGGAGCTGTCATTGAATCCCACGCTTACAAAAAGATCTCCAGGAGGGGCTGACATAGACAAACAACTGGTGTCAGAACCAGGGACTAAAATTAAATGCCAAGAAATGCATAATGGTATCATTTGTGAAGTCATCTACCTCTGGTAACTATCACATTGACAACACACCTCTTAGAGTTGACCCAGTAGTCAGAGACGTAGGGACACACATAGATAATAATCTAGCCTTTGATCATCACTTGTCTAAAGTAGTGAGGACATCATTCTATGTTGCACAACTTATAAACAAATAGATTTAGCATTTAAATCCAAGAAGTCATTGTTCCACTATATTTGGCATTCATCAGACCTATCATTGAGTACAATGCCCCCTTTGCTATGTACCTAATAAGGCATATCCAACAATTGGAATGTCCACAGAGGTTCCTCACTAAAATAATACAAGGCATAGTAAAATGTCCTATTCCAACCACCTCAAAGCTCTATCCCTGTATTATGTCTCCTACAGGCTTCTGAGGGTAGATCTATGCCTGGCATATGTGGCATTGTCAGACCCCCACTCTGATGGACTTCTTGCATATCCACAAAATAATCAGCACCAGAATTCCCCATTCTAAAGACTTAAGATTTGACTGTGATATAAATAGGACCTGCTGGAGAGCCAGGTATGTATCCCAGAGACTACCCCATCTATGAAACAGACTCACCATCCATGTGAAGCAGATTTCCTCCCTAACCCAATTCAAGTGCAACTTTGACAATTGGATGAGGAACAGGACATTCATCCCTGGTTTGGCAATTATGTCTCTAATGGTCACAGGTAACCTGTAAATGTTTCACCTCCCAAACCCCTGCTTACACTTATCAAGGGTATCATAACTTTCAGAAATGTGGGATGCATGGCTAGACTTAAAAAGGCCCTTGTGGTTGTTAGCCTAGTAAACATCTATGAACCTATACTGTACTACCACTCTGATGACATTTGTCTTCTGTGTTGACATACAATCCTATGCTCTGACTTTGATGGATCAATTGTAGATGTATACCCATAGGTGTGTACTGCACAATCCTGAAAGAGAAATATGCATATTCCAATGAGACACATTTCATTGTGTGACTCAACAGTCCTTACAACAGCACCCATTTTAACGTCAACAAATTATTATGCTGTCCACAGTATAAATGACAAAGTACAATATCTGTAAATGGCCAGTACAAATGGCACGCCAACAGCACCAATGGATGAAAGGAAGTCATATTAATGTAGATAGTCACCCTGTGTATCAGACACATAGCTTTATTTCCCTGCATCCATGAGAAAGATGATAGGAATATGGCACAATTATCACTTGCACAGGGTGTTGTGTGGGGATGCAGGAGGCCTAGGCTGACCCAATAGGTTGACAATTGTGTGTGTGAGTAAGCAAGGGAAGCAGGCAAGATGGACCATGTAAATGTTGTGTGTGTGTCTGTAGATACCCTCAGTGTGACATGTTGTGTGAATGTCTGCATGAAAACAACCAAGTTCAGTGATAGCCCTACATATCTGTATGCTGGACATCTGCGAGTTGAAAATGGTAGAGCTGACAGTTCATCGTCTCCACCCCCAGACATGAGAACTGACTCTGCCAGGAGTTGCACTGGCACCCCCACACCCAGGATCAGAAGCTGTGCTGCTAACTGAAAGTGACTGATGTCTGCTGGGCATGTGTGCTGCACTTGAATGCCCAGCACCACAAGCCCATGGCCTGCCACATCTTGGTATGGACAACACGCACCACTCTAGAGCATTGGATGCACTACCACCATGAGAACATGACTAGGCATTGCCACGTTGACTCTTAGCAGATGTAGTTGCTAACCTACACCCACAAGGCCGACACTCAACTCCAGTCAGAAGTTCCTTCACAGACAATGTGCATTCCATGACAGATAGTCTGTGATCTGTCTCAAACCTCTCTCTTTCCACTGTGTTAGTCAACTGATCCAGGGTATCAGCAAAACTGTGGAAGCAGTCATGGATGTCAAACTGTGCTGCATCCATAATCATTGCCATTCATTGGGAGTTCTTTCTGAATGTGCCTGTGCCTCCATGATGGCCATATACATACACCGAGTGACACGTGATGAGACACCTGCAACAGGTAGTGGAGGGACAACAGGCCTCCTACAATCAATAGACCCAAAAAAGAGAATAGCCAGCACCAAGGAAGATCAATATTTGTTTTATTAAAGACAGTAACTAGACCGGTTTCAGCCGCAAGGCTTTCTTCAGTAGTGCAGTAGTCAAAAGCAATTAAGCATCATCTTATATAATATTCATAAGTAGATTAGAATGACATCACTTCCTGTTAATTCAGTGCAAAAAAGTTTCAGTACAAAAAAGAGTATACAAATATATATGTGTGTACTGAAAAATAATGGCACATAATCCTCAAAATATAAATTATACAATAGCTTAATAAAGCTGTATATACCACATCACAAATGTATGAAAGATATATGAGGAATAAAGTTGTCTATAGTGCCCATAATTATAAATAATAAAATAAAATAAAATACAATTCAGTATCAAGGTATCCAATAAGAGTATGGAAATATATATGTACTGAGAAATATAGGAACATAATCCTCAAAAAATAATAAAAATAATAATACAGCTAAATAGAGCTGTATACACCACATCACAAATGTATAAGAAATACATGAGGAATATATTTGGCTATTATGTCCATAATTGTAAGTAAATGAAATGAAACACAATTCTATATCTAAGTATCAAAAGACGAAAAACACTGAGCTAGGATGCAAAATAGTTAGTTCATAACATGATACCATGAAACACCTACATAAACACGGTGAGCAAATAGAAGTTATAATTTGTCATTCAATCCAGGCGGAAATAACCCCCCAAGTTTGATTATCCACCTCTTTTCTTTGGCATTTAGAATGTCATGCCAGCCTGTTTTAAAACATCGGTTACCAATAATTTGATCAATAATAGTAAATGTATATTTGGCCGTGGGATGTTTAATGGAGTGTCTGTATAGTGCATTAGTTAATTTTTGGTTTCTAATGTCTCCTAGATGTTCAGAAATTCTGATCTGAAACTGTCTGGAAGTTTGGCCTATATAAAATGCTTGACAAGTACAAGTGGCCAGATAGATGATCCAATCTGAACTGCAATTCCCAAAGAATTGTATATTATATATTTGTCCAGTATTCCTGCTCGTGAAACTAGTAGTTTTAAAGATATATTTACAAAAGCTGCAATGTCCACATGGGTAAATACCTATGAGTTTATCCCCAGTGAGTGTTCTCTGACTGAGATTGTCTTCAGTTACCCTTGTTTTCTTGTAATGAGAAAAAAGTGACCCTAATGTTTTGCCTTTTCTGTAAGAAAAATAACATCTATCACCTAGATAATCTCCCAACAGGGGATGTGAATTAAGTATATCTCAATGTGTATTTATTATGTTGACTAAATTGGCACTATTCCTACCAAAAGTGGTAATAAATCTACATACATCAGATTCCTGATTATTAATCCTAGTGTTATATTGGAGAAGAGATTCCCTGGTTTTATCATGACTTTGTTGGACTGCTGACTCAATTGTGCGTGTAGAATAACCTCTAGATAAGAATCTCCTGGTCAAATCAGTATGGTGGTTTCTTAAATCATCCACTGAAGAACAAATCCTTTTCATCCTCAAAAATTGAGATTTCGGTATATTTCTGATAATATGTTTTGGATGAAAGCTTTCTGCATGCAAAAGAGTGTTGTACTGTGGAAATTTTCTGTGGACAGATGTTCTGAGAGTGTTATCTCTCTGTCGTGTTAACTGCGTCCAAATAACTGATTTCATTTAGGCTGTATTCAACAGTGAATTCGATACCCCAGATGTTCCCATTCAAGTGTTGAATAAATTCCTTGAGGTATTCAACACCTCCTTTCCATATGAGCCAACAGTCGTCCAGGTATCTCCTCCATATATCTATTTCTGGTATGTAGATATTATGCATGGGATCATATATGATCATGTCCTCAATATAACCCATAAATAAATCAGCATATATGGGTGCAAAGGACGCACCCATAGCCGTGCCTTGTAGTTGCCAATAGCAGTTTTGCTGAAAATAAAAGACATTCTTCGTAAGTACATGTTCGACCATACACAATAAAAGTGTATTCATCCCAGGGGGGTATAAATTGGTTTTATTGAGCCAATAATCCAAGGCTTGAAGCACCGCCCAATGAGGGATGCTGGTGTAGAGTGAGGACACATCAAGAGTGCACATAAGCCAATCTGGGTCTAGTTGTGATTCGGAGACAATCTGCAGAAATTCTGTTGTATCCTTTATTCTTGCTCTTATACATGTCAATAATGGTTTAAGTTTTTCAGTTAAGAATACCGATAAGGGTTCCGTTAGTGACCCGATGCCGGATACAATTGGTCTACCTGGTGGCTGGTCTATGGATTTATGGATCTTAGGAAGTAAATACAGTTGTTGTTTAGCAGGATCTTTAACAGTTAGATGAATTCTGGTTTTATCAGAAATTATTCCAGACTCAACCGCTTCCTCAAGAAATTCAGTAATCTCAGAAGCAAAACCAGGTGTGGGATCAGTCTCCATTTTCATATAGTGATGATGGTTTGATAGTTGTCTAAGACCCTCATTAACATAATACTCAGTATCCATAACCACCACCGCTCCCCCTTTATCAGCAGAAGTAATAACAATATCTGTATTGTTTCTAAGTTGTGTAAGTGCAATTTGTTCCTTCCTAGACATATTGTGCCTCATAGTGGCCTCAGACCCCAAATTGAAGTGTATATCCTTTATAACAGCCTGCTGGAAAACCGCTACATGTTTATCCATGGGTGGGTTAAATGTAGATTTATGGAATCTGAAATCAGATGATCTTTGAGAGTTATCAGTTTGATCCTGTTGTTTGAAAAAGAGTTTAAGGCTAATTTTCCTACAAAAGTCAATTGTATCAGAAACAAGGATACTTTCATCAATAAAGAAACCAGGTATAAAACCAAGGCCTTTATTCAATAGGGAATGTTGAACATCAGTCAAGACATGTTTGGATATGTTTAAAACATTATTACATAGGTTATTTACTTTACTATTGACAAAAACAGCTCTTCTAAGTTTGTTACCCCTGTGCTTCCTACCGGCCCTGTGTTTTTTCCCCCTAAAGGGGACTCAATCCTTCTGCCCCTTTTGGCATTTGGGGAATCACCAGTATGGGCCATCTCTGTATCTGTTGCTGAAGATTCTTCACCAGAACTAATATAGTTGGACCCTTTCTTTTTGAGAATGGATCTTGGTCTCTTTCTACGCGTAGAAGAACCATTTCTAGTGCCATAAGCAAACCTCACACCTCTATGTGATTCAAATTGTTTGCCCTTGTCATAGTCATCTTTATCCCGGGCAAATTTGTGCAATTTTTCATTCTTAAGACTATTCTCCAAAGTTGAAATTTCTTTAGATAATTTGCTTAGACTACCCTGAAAACTAGTATCTTGTTCAAATTGTTTAAGATTGTTACAAGTTTGTTCCACTTCCTTAATATTATTTTGTATTGTTCTCTCATAAAATGAGGATAGGATATTAACTCTAGTCATGGCAGCATCCTGTTGTGCTTCTTGCCAGTCTTTCAACAGGGTTTCATCAGGTGTACCCACTAGTGGTTGGATTTTACATCTCAATCCTCTAGGGGATATATTCTGTGCTTGGTATGCCTTAAACAATTTGCTATGCCAAATGTTTGTTCTGAGGATCTTAATTTGTTTGCCCAATTTAAAAAATAAATCCTCGCAACCGTCAACTGGATCATTATTTTCCAAATTGTCCAATTCCGTATTGCCAATACCAATACCAAAAATTTTTAAATCATCCTTATCCGAACATAGACCAGTAAGCAGTTTGTTAAGATCCATGACAATAAGTTGCAACAACCAATATGAGCAAGGATGAAGTGGATAACTTAAACAAAAATACTAGGGGTTCGACTAAACAAAAAATATATTTCAAATCCAAATAGTTAATTTGAATCACACGAGGCTAAGGCTGCAAATAGACCCAAGTCAATATAAAAGAAAGTGATCTCAATATACTTGGACAAAAGATGTTCAGCCAGTCTAGTTGAAATGAATGCCCAATCTGGATAAATGTGGCCAAAAACATATGAGATGTATGTATAGAAAATATACTTGTATTGTACACAACAAATGGCTGTCTGACCCTGTGAGATATGAATCCACAGCAATCAATGGTCAATGTCCTATAATAGGTCCCATAGTCTTAGTCAAATAAAGAATGATCCCTATTGTTAATACTTTAAATCAATGACCAAGACTTATAATGTTAAGCCATGTGATATAATAAGTCTATCCTAGAATAGTTTGCATAACTTAGGCAACTAAGAGCTTCTCATAAATATTGGAAAACCAAAATAATGTTCCACATGCAACAATAGCAGATATAATACCCCACGATAAGGTTATATTAAGCATATAACAACTGTGATCAGCAAGGCAAATATAAAAGAATTGCTGTCCAAAATATGGTTAACATGAGAACAACTGGACTAAATCAATATCAACCTGGATAAGTTCGGCTAATATTCATACAATAGGTCAGGTCACACATAGAAAAATAGTACTATAAATGTATGGCCCAAAAATAGCAAAAAGCCAAAAGGGCATAAGAGACCAGTAGTCACAAGTATTAATAATGGCTGTGATAGTCCAATGGGAGTATCCCAATAATTAGAGCATTGATACTGGCTATAGTCAGGTAGGACCATAAATCATGAGCACAATCAAACAGTGCTAGTATATAGATAACAATGTGAACAACACAATTGCTGTAAAGGTCCTGAAAGCTAGTTGTAGCTGAATACCCTGCTATTATGACTTATAGAAAATAATCAAATATAAGTGTATAGACAGAGGCATTGTATAGAAAATGGTTTTAAACATTCATAAATTGGCCCATAAAAAGATGTATATACACATACTGTTGTATATAAACAACCTAATAAACTGGTTGCTATAGCTAATAGACAGATTGATATGTAAAAATATGTCAGACAACTATATAAATCTGCAATATGAACAAAAGTTGTAACCGCAAACTCAGTCACTGTTTATACTGTGCTCAGACAATTCCCTTGGTCGAATGTTCGTTACAGCGACTCGGCCGACATCATCCAAAGAGTCGCAGGGATAATAATGTCAATCCAACCAGGTACACAAATGTATAAACAGTACATGGAAGAATATTGTAGATTAGGCCCTTCAGAAAGTTCTTCCAGAACTATGCACCAAAAAATAATATCCAAACGGAATTAAAGTCTTGGTAACCAAAAAATATACCTATGAACCCAATAAGGATTCACATAAGGCTTTATTCCAAATAATCGCGATGTTAGAAAGTGTGGCGTACCCTCAATGCATCCAATAATACTAAATGCAGAGCTCAAAACAATGTACAAATGTGGAAATAAGGCCAATATAGCCCGATGTTGAAAAATACAGTCAACTGGTGTGCACGATATTCCGGCGACCAACTGTAGGTATTACGTAAACCACACTGACACTTAGATATCACAATCAGAATCCAAAAGATGAAAATGTACTCACTGCCACATATAAAGTCAAATGTGAATGACAATATGACACCAATATAGCACCAAATAGAAACATAGACTCAAATAATGCTCCCAAAAGCTTGGCGACAAACTGTAAATAGTAAAAAAATATAATGCGTTCGCCTCTGCAACCTTATGCCAAATGAAAAAAAGGTAGAAAGTTTGCTCACAGCCAAGTGTATGTAGAAGCCAAAAAGCACGTAGCTCAACTGCATCCCAAATACTCACAGACCAATCTTCGCGAACATGATAATTCGAAAGATGACAGCCAAAAGCCAATGCTTGGATAATTAAAAAGAAAACCGTAGCCAGGATGCCATATATCCAACAGAGTCTGATAACGAGAATTCTTCAGCAGCAGACACAAAAGATGGCCACCCGACTGGTAGATCCCCCAAACGCCAACAGCCAGCAAAAACCAGAAAGCAATGTATAAAATGTAAGCTAGCAAGTTAGGCAGGTGCACGGCAAGTGTGCTCAGTAGACCCAAAAAAGAGAATAGCCAGCACCAAGGAAGATCAATATTTGTTTTATTAAAGACAGTAACTAGACCGGTTTCAGCCGCAAGGCTTTCTTCAGTAGTGCAGTAGTCAAAAGCAATTAAGCATCATCTTATATAATATTCATAAGTAGATTAGAATGACATCACTTCCTGTTAATTCAGTGCAAAAAAGTTTCAGTACAAAAAAGAGTATACAAATATATATGTGTGTACTGAAAAATAATGGCACATAATCCTCAAAATATAAATTATACAATAGCTTAATAAAGCTGTATATACCACATCACAAATGTATGAAAGATATATGAGGAATAAAGTTGGCTATAGTGCCCATAATTATAAATAATAAAATAAAATAAAATACAATTCAGTATCAAGGTATCCAATAAGAGTATGGAAATATATATGTACTGAGAAATATAGGAACATAATCCTCAAAAAATAATAAAAATAATAATATAGCTAAATAGAGCTGTATACACCACATCACAAATGTATAAGAAATACATGAGGAATATATTTGGCTATTATGTCCATAATTGTAAGTAAATGAAATGAAACACAATTCTATATCTAAGTATCAAAAGACGAAAAACACTGAGCTAGGATGCAAAATAGTTAGTTCATAACATGATACCATGAAACACCTACATAAACACGGTGAGCAAATAGAAGTTATAATTTGTCATTCAATCCAGGCGGAAATAACCCTCCAAGTTTGATAATCCACCTCTTTTCTTTGGCATTTAGAATGTCATGCCAGCCTGTTTTAAAACATCGGTTACCAATAATGTGATCAATAATAGTAAATGTATATTTGGCCGTGGGATGTTTAATGGAGTGTCTGTATAGTGCATTAGTTAATTTCTCATTACAAGAAAACAAGGGTAACTGAAGACAATCTCAGTCAGAGAACACTCACTGGGGATAAACTCATAGGTATTTACCCATGTGGACATTGCAGCTTTTGTAAATATATCTTTAAAACTACTAGTTTCACGAGCAAGAATACTGGACAAATATATAATATACAATTCTTTGGGAATTGCAGTTCAGATTGGATCATCTATCTGGCCACTTGTATTTGTCAAGCATTTTATATAGGCCAAACTTCCAGACAGTTTCGTATCAGAATTTCTGAACATCTAGGAGACATTAGAAACCAAAAAATTAACTAATGCACTATACAGACACTCCATTAAACATCCCACGGCCAAATATACATTTACTATTATTGATCACATTATTGGTAACCGATGTTTTAAAACAGGCTGGCATGACATTCTAAATGCCAAAGAAAAGAGGTGGATTATCAAACTTGGGGGGTTATTTCTGCCTGGATTGAATGACAAATTATAACTTCTATTTGCTCACCGTGTTTATGTAGGTGTTTCATGGTATCATGTTATGAACTAACTATTTTGCATCCTAGCTCAGTGTTTTTCGTCTTTTGATACTTAGATATAGAATTGTGTTTCATTTAATTTACTTACAATTATGGACATAATAGCCAAATATATTCCTCATGTATTTCTTATACATTTGTGATGTGGTGTATACAGCTCTATTTAGCTATATTATTATTTTTATTATTTTTTGAGGATTATGTTCCTATATTTCTCAGTACATATATATTTCCATACTCTTATTGGATACCTTGATACTGAATTGTATTTTATTTTATTTTATTATTTATAATTATGGGCACTATAGCCAACTTTATTCCTCATATATCTTTCATACATTTGTGATGTGGTATATACAGCTTTATTAAGCTATTGTATAATTTATATTTTGAGGATTATGTGCCATTATTTTCAGTACACACATATATATTTGTATACTCTTTTGTGCTGAAACTTTTTTGCACTGAATTAACAGGAAGTGATGTCATTCTAATCTACTTATGAATATTATATAAGATGATGCTTAATTGCTTTTGACTACTGCACTACTGAAGAAAGCCTTGCGGCTGAAACCGGTCTAGTTACTGTCTTTAATAAAACAAATATTGATCTTCCTTGGTGCTGGCTATTCTCTTTTTTGGGTCTACTGAGCACACTTGCCATGCACCTGCCTAACTTGCTAGCTTACATTTTATACATTGCTTTCTGGTTTTTGCTGGCTGTTGGCGTTTGGGGGATCTACCAGTCGGGTGGCCATCTTTCGTGTCTGCTGCTGAAGAATTCTCGTTATCAGACTCTGTTGGATATATGGCATCCTAGCTACGTTTTTCTTTTTAATTATCCAAGCATTGGCTTTTGGCTGTCATCTTTCGAATTATCATGTTCGCGAAGATTGGTCTGTGAGTATTTGGGATGCAGTTGAGCTACGTGCTTTTTGGCTTCTACATACATGTGGCTGTGAGCAAACTTTCTACCTTTTTCTCATTTGGCATAAGGTTGCAGAGGCGAACGCATTATATTTTTTTACTATTTACAGCTTGTCGCCAAGACTTTGGGAGCATTATTTGAGTCTATGTTTCTATTTGGTGCTATATTGGCGTCATATTGTCATTCACATTTGACTTTATATGTGGCAGTGAGTACATTTTCATCTTTTGGATTCTGATTGTGATATCTAAGTGTCAGTGTGGTTTACGTAATACCTACAGTTGGTCGGCGAATATCGGAATATCGTGCACACCAGTTGACTGTATTTTTCAACATCGGGCTATATTGGCCTTATTTCCACATTTGTACATTGTTTTGAGCTCTGCATTTAGTATTATTGGATGCATTGAGGGTACGCCACACTTTCTAACATCGCGATTATTTGGAATAAAGCCTTATGTGAATCCTTATTGGGTTCATAGGTATATTTTTTGGTTACCAAGACTTTAATTCCGTTAGGATATTATTTTTTGGTGCATAGTTCTG
This sequence comes from Protopterus annectens, assembly GCF_019279795.1. Lineage (NCBI taxonomy): Eukaryota > Metazoa > Chordata > Ceratodontiformes > Protopteridae > Protopterus > Protopterus annectens. The sequence goes on along the minus strand of NC_056728.1, from coordinate 1,439,920,346 downwards.
GAAGAACTTTCTGAAGGGCCTAATCTACAATATTCTTCCATGTACTGTTTATACATTTGTGTACCTGGTCGGATTGACATTATTATCCCTGCGACTCTTTGGATGATGTCGGCTGAGTCGCTGTAACGAACATTCGACCAAGGGAATTGTCTGAGCACAGTATAAACAGTGACTGAGTTTGTTACAACTTTTGTTCATATTGCAGATTTATATAGTTGTCTGACATATTTTTACATATGAATCTGTCTATTAGCTATAGCAACCAGTTTATTAGGTTGTTTATATACAACAACAGTATGTGTATATACATCTTTTTATGGGCCAATTTATGAATGTTTAAAACCATTTTCTATACAATGCCTCTGTCTATACACTTATATTTGATTATTTTCTATAAGTCATAATAGCAGGGTATTCAGCTACAACTAGCTTTCAGGACCTTTACAGCAATTGTGTTGTTCACATTGTTATCTATATACTAGCATTGTTTGATTGTGCTCATGATTTATGGTCCTACCTGACTATAGCCAGTATCAATGCTCTAATTATTGGGATACTCTATTGGACTATCACAGTCATTATTAATACTTGTGACTACTGGTCTCTTATGCCCTTTTGGCTTTTTCCTATTTTTGGGCCATACATTTATAGTACTATTTTTCTATGTGTGACCTGACCTATTGTATGAATATTAGCGAACTTAACCAGGTTGATATTGATTTAGTCCAGTTGTTCTCATGTTAACCATATTTTGGACAGCAATTCTTTTATATTTGCCTTGCTGATCACAGTTGTTATATGTTAATATAACCTTATCGTGGGGTATTATATCTGCTATTGTTGCATGTGGAACATTATTTTGGTTTTCCAATATTTATGAGAAGCTCTTAGTTGCCTAAGTTATACAAACTATTCTAGGATAGACTTATTATATCACATGGCTTAACATTATAAGTTTTGGTCATTGATTTAAATTATTAACAATAGGGATCATTCTTTATTTGACTAAGACCATGGGACCTATTATAGGACATTGACCATTGATTGCTGTGGATTCATATCTCACAGGGTCAGACAGCCATTTGATTTAGCTATATTATTATTTTTATTATTTTTGAGGATTATGTTCCTATATTTCAGTACATATATATTTCCATACTCTTATTGGATACCTTGATACTGAATTGTATTTTATTTTATTTTATTATTTATAATTATGGGCACTATAGCCAACTTTATTCCTCATATATCTTTCATACATTTGTGATGTGGTATATACAGCTTTATTAAGCTATTGTATAATTTATATTTTGAGGATTATGTGCCATTATTTTTCAGTACACACATATATATTTGTATACTCTTTTTTGTGCTGAAACTTTTTTGCACTGAATTAACAGGAAGTGATGTCATTCTAATCTACTTATGAATATTATATAAGATGATGCTTAATTGCTTTTGACTACTGCACTACTGAAGAAAGCCTTGCGGCTGAAACCGGTCTAGTTACTGTCTTTAATAAAACAAATATTGATCTTCCTTGGTGCTGGCTATTCTCTTTTTTGGGTCTACTGAGCACACTTGCCATGCACCTGCCTAACTTGCTAGCTTACATTTTATACATTGCTTTCTGGTTTTTGCTGGCTGTTGGCGTTTGGGGGATCTACCAGTCGGGTGGCCATCTTTCGTGTCTGCTGCTGAAGAATTCTCGTTATCAGACTCTGTTGGATATATGGCATCCTAGCTACGTTTTTCTTTTTAATTATCCAAGCATTGGCTTTTGGCTGTCATCTTTCGAATTATCATGTTCGCGAAGATTGGTCTGTGAGTATTTGGGATGCAGTTGAGCTACGTGCTTTTTGGCTTCTACATACACGTGGCTGTGAGCAAACTTTCTACCTTTTTTCATTTGGCATAAGGTTGCAGAGGCGAACGCATTATATTTTTTTACTATTTACAGCTTGTCGCCAAGACTTTGGGAGCATTATTTGAGTCTATGTTTCTATTTGGTGCTATATTGGCGTCATATTGTCATTCACATTTGACTTTATATGTGGCAGTGAGTACATTTTCATCTTTTGGATTCTGATTGTGATATCTAAGTGTCAGTGTGGTTTACGTAATACCTACAGTTGGTCGCCGGAATATCGTGCACACCAGTTGACTGTATTTTTCAACATCGGGCTATATTGGCCTTATTTCCACATTTGTACATTGTTTTGAGCTCTGCATTTAGTATTATTGGATGCATTGAGGGTACGCCACACTTTCTAACATCGCGATTATTTGGAATAAAGCCTTATGTGAATCCTTATTGGGTTCATAGGTATATTTTTTGGTTACCAAGACTTTAATTCCGTTAGGATATTATTTTTTGGTGCATAGTTCTGGAAGAACTTTCTGAAGGGCCTAATCTACAATATTCTTCCATGTACTGTTTATACATTTGTGTACCTGGTCGGATTGACATTATTATCCCTGCGACTCTTTGGATGATGTCGGCTGAGTCGCTGTAACGAACATTCGACCAAGGGAATTGTCTGAGCACAGTATAAACAGTGACTGAGTTTGCGGTTACAACTTTTGTTCATATTGCAGATTTATATAGTTGTCTGACATATTTTTACATATGAATCTGTCTATTAGCTATAGCAACCAGTTTATTAGGTTGTTTATATACAACAACAGTATGTGTATATACATCTTTTTATGGGCCAATTTATGAATGTTTAAAACCATTTTCTATACAATGCCTCTGTCTATACACTTATATTTGATTATTTTCTATAAGTCATAATAGCAGGGTATTCAGCTACAACTAGCTTTCAGGACCTTTACAGCAATTGTGTTGTTCACATTGTTATCTATATACTAGCATTGTTTGATTGTGCTCATGATTTATGGTCCTACCTGACTATAGCCAGTATCAATGCTCTAATTATTGGGATACTCCTATTGGACTATCACAGTCATTATTAATACTTGTGACTACTGGTCTCTTATGCCCTTTTGGCTTTTTCCTATTTTTGGGCCATACATTTATAGTACTATTTTTCTATGTGTGACCTGACCTATTGTATGAATATTAGCCGAACTTAACCAGGTTGATATTGATTTAGTCCAGTTGTTCTCATGTTAACCATATTTTGGACAGCAATTCTTTTATATTTGCCTTGCTGATCACAGTTGTTATATGTTAATATAACCTTATCGTGGGGTATTATATCTGCTATTGTTGCATGTGGAACATTATTTTGGTTTTCCAATATTTATGAGAAGCTCTTAGTTGCCTAAGTTATACAAACTATTCTAGGATAGACTTATTATATCACATGGCTTAACATTATAAGTTTTGGTCATTGATTTAAATTATTAACAATAGGGATCATTCTTTATTTGACTAAGACCATGGGACCTATTATAGGACATTGACCATTGATTGCTGTGGATTCATATCTCACAGGGTCAGACAGCCATTTGTTGTGTACAATACAAGTATATTTTCTATACATACATCTCATATGTTTTTGGCCACATTTATCCAGATTGGGCATTCATTTCAACTAGACTGGCTGAACATCTTTTGTCCAAGTATATTGAGATCACTTTCTTTTATATTGACTTGGGTCTATTTGCAGCCTTAGCCTCGTGTGATTCAAATTAACTATTTGGATTTGAAATATATTTTTTGCTTAGTCGAACCCCTAGTATTTTTGTTTAAGTTATCCACTTCATCCTTGCTCATATTGGTTGCTGCAACTTATTGTCATGGATCTTAACAAACTGCTTACTGGTCTATGTTCGGATAAGGATGATTTAAAAATTTTTGGTATTGGTATTGGCAATACGGAATTGGACAATTTGGAAAATAATGATCCAGTTGACGGTTGCGAGGATTTATTTTTTAAATTGGGCAAACAAATTAAGATCCTCAGAACAAACATTTGGCATAGCAAATTGTTTAAGGCATACCAAGCACAGAATATATCCCCTAGAGGATTGAGATGTAAAATCCAACCACTAGTGGGTACACCTGATGAAACCCTGTTGAAAGACTGGCAAGAAGCACAACAGGATGCTGCCATGACTAGAGTTAATATCCTATCCTCATTTTATAAGAGAACAATACAAAATAATATTAAGGAAGTGGAACAAACTTGTAACAATCTTAAACAATTTGAACAAGATACTAGTTTTCAGGGTAGTCTAAGCAAATTATCTAAAGAAATTTCAACTTTGGAGAATAGTCTTAAGAATAAAAAATTGTACAAATTTGCCCGGGATAAAGATGACTATGACAATAGCAAACAATTTGAATCACATAGAGGTGTGAGGTTTGCTTATGGCACTAGAAATGGTTCTTCTACGCGTAGAAAGAGACCAAGATCCATTCTCAAAAAGAAAGGGTCCAACTATATTAGTTCTGGTGAAGAATCTTCAGCAACAGATACAGAGATGGCCCATACTGGTGATTCCCCAAATGCCAAAAGGGGCAGAAGGATTGAGTCCTCTTTAGGGGGAAAAAACACAGGGCCGGTAGGAAGCACAGGGGTAACAAACTTAGAAGAGCTGTTTTTGTCAATAGTAAAGTAAATAACCTATGTAATAATGTTTTAAACATATCCAAACATGTCTTGACTGATGTTCAACATTCCCTATTGAATAAAGGCCTTGGTTTTATACCTGGTTTCTTTATTGATGAAAGTATCCTTGTTTCTGATACAATTGACTTTTGTAGGAAAATTAACCTTAAACTCTTTTTCAAACAACAGGATCAAACTGATAACTCTCAAAGATCATCTGATTTCAGATTCCATAAATCTACATTTAACCCACCCATGGATAAACATGTAGCGGTTTTCCAGCAGGCTGTTATAAAGGATATACACTTCAATTTGGGGTCTGAGGCCACTATGAGGCACAATATGTCTAGGAAGGAACAAATTGCACTTACACAACTTAGAAACAATACAGATATTGTTATTACTTCTGCTGATAAAGGGGGAGCGGTGGTGGTTATGGATACTGAGTATTATGTTAATGAGGGTCTTAGACAACTATCAAACCATCATCACTATATGAAAATGGAGATTGATCCCACACCTGGTTTTGCTTCTGAGATTACTGAATTTCTTGAGGAAGCGGTTGAGTCTGGAATAATTTCTGATAAAACCAGAATTCATCTAACTGTTAAAGATCCTGCTAAACAACAACTGTATTTACGTCCTAAGATCCATAAATCCATAGACCAGCCACCAGGTAGACCAATTGTATCCGGCATCGGGTCACTAACGGAACCCTTATCGGTATTCTTAACTGAAAAACTTAAACCATTATTGACATGTATAAGAGCAAGAATAAAGGATACAACAGAATTTCTGCAGATTGTCTCCGAATCACAACTAGACCCAGATTGGCTTATGTGCACTCTTGATGTGTCCTCACTCTACACCAGCATCCCTCATTGGGCGGGTCTTCAAGCCTTGGATTATTGGCTCAATAAAACCAATTTATACCCCCCTGGGATGAATACACTTTTATTGTGTATGGTCGAACATGTACTTACGAAGAATGTCTTTTATTTTCAGCAAAACTGCTATTGGCAACTACAAGGCACGGCTATGGGTGCGTCCTTTGCACCCATATATGCTGATTTATTTATGGGTTATATTGAGGACATGATCATATATGATCCCATGCATAATATCTACATACCAGAAATAGATATATGGAGGAGATACCTGGACGACTGTTGGCTCATATGGAAAGGAGGTGTTGAATACCTCAAGGAATTTATTCAACACTTGAATGGGAACATCTGGGGTATCGAATTCACTGTTGAATACAGCCTAAATGAAATCAGTTATTTGGACGTACAGTTAACACGACAGAGAGATAACACTCTCAGAACATCTGTCCACAGAAAATTTCCACAGTACAACACTCTTTTGCATGCAGAAAGCTTTCATCCAAAACATATTATCAGAAATATACCGAAATCTCAATTTTTGAGGATGAAAAGGATTTGTTCTTCAGTGGATGATTTAAGAAACCACCATACTGATTTGACCAGGAGATTCTTATCTAGAGGTTATTCTACACGCACAATTGAGTCAGCAGTCCAACAAAGTCATGATAAAACCAGGGAATCTCTTCTCCAATATAACAATAGGATTAATAATCAGGAATCTGATGTATGTAGATTTATTACCACTTTTGGTAGGAATAGTGCCAATTTAGTCAACATAATAAATACACATTGGAATATACTTAATTCACATCCCCTGTTGGGAGATTATCTAGGTGATAGATGTTATTTTTCTTACAGAAAAGGCAAAACATTAGGGTCACTTTTTTCTCATTACAAGAAAACAAGGGTAACTGAAGACAATCTCAGTCAGAGAACACTCACTGGGGATAAACTCATAGGTATTTACCCATGTGGACATTGCAGCTTTTGTAAATATATCTTTAAAACTACTAGTTTCACGAGCAGGAATACTGGACAAATATATAATATACAATTCTTTGGGAATTGCAGTTCAGATTGGATCATCTATCTGGCCACTTGTACTTGTCAAGCATTTTATATAGGCCAAACTTCCAGACAGTTTCGTATCAGAATTTCTGAACATCTAGGAGACATTAGAAACCAAAAATTAACTAATGCACTATACAGACACTCCATTAAACATCCCACGGCCAAATATACATTTACTATTATTGATCACATTATTGGTAACCGATGTTTTAAAACAGGCTGGCATGACATTCTAAATGCCAAAGAAAAGAGGTGGATAATCAAACTTGGGGGGTTATTTCCGCCTGGATTGAATGACAAATTATAACTTCTATTTGCTCACCGTGTTTATGTAGGTGTTTCATGGTATCATGTTATGAACTAACTATTTTGCATCCTAGCTCAGTGTTTTTCGTCTTTTGATACTTAGATATAGAATTGTGTTTCATTTCATTTACTTACAATTATGGACATAATAGCCAAATATATTCCTCATGTATTTCTTATACATTTGTGATGTGGTGTATACAGCTCTATTTAGCTGTATTATTATTTTTATTTGAGGATTATGTTCCTATATTTCTCAGTACATATATATTTCCATACTCTTATTGGATACCTTGATACTGAATTGTATTTTATTTTATTTTATTATTTATAATTATGGGCACTATAGCCAACTTTATTCCTCATATATCTTTCATACATTTGTGATGTGGTATATACAGCTTTATTAAGCTATTGTATAATTTATATTTTGAGGATTATGTGCCATTATTTTTCAGTACACACATATATATTTGTATACTCTTTTTTGTACTGAAACTTTTTTGCACTGAATTAACAGGAAGTGATGTCATTCTAATCTACTTATGAATATTATATAAGATGATGCTTAATTGCTTTTGACTACTGCACTACTGAAGAAAGCCTTGCGGCTGAAACCGGTCTAGTTACTGTCTTTAATAAAACAAATATTGATCTTCCTTGGTACTGGCTATTCTCTTTTTTGGGTCTACTGAGCACACTTGCCGTGCACCTGCCTAACTTGCTAGCTTACATTTTATACACTCCTACAATCAATCCTATCAATCTGCCTGTGTTGAACCTCATCAATAGTTTGTCTATGGCCAGTGTTGACCGTCACTACTGAAGCCACAGTAGCCAGCGTCCCTGTTCAATGTCCCCACCCACCAACTGTCCAATATCCATGGCCTCAGGGGACTGGGTATGCATAGACTTACTGGCTGTGTACAGTTATAATGAGGGTGGAAAAGGGATGTAAACCTCTGTGTCTGATTCAGCCTCTGCAATCCGCAGCTATGCCACAATCTGGCCACCATCATCTCCTGAGTCTGAAGAGACACTGACATCAGGTGGCATAGGGGATAAAGACCAACCTCCCTGGTCACCTGTGATAAAAAGGAAAACGCAATACATAAATACCTGCACTACTATGGTGCAATCTATATTAAGCTGTCTACACTGTTGTCACTATTACAGATTTTTATGCCTCCCAGCCTCACAGAATAGGACATGTGGAAATTAAGCTGTAATGATTTGGAAATTATTCAGAAAGCAACAATCTTATGAGCAAAAAAGTAAACAATGTGCACTGTGGACATTCTGCAAAAATCTGTACAGTTGACAGTTATTGCAATCATTAATGTCCTGACAATGTTTTTCAAGTCAATCACCATGGTCATGCCTACAAGGTAGAGGTATGAGTCTGAACTGTGGACATTCAGAAAATATCTGCACAGTTGACAGTTATGCAGACAGTATATCAATCTAGCCAGCAGGCCTGGGATGACACTTTAGCTAACGCATTAAACTATATCTACATCTCTGACATAACAGTTTTCTGCTTACCAGCAGTGGGATCATGGCCTCATCCAGTTCCTGACCATCCTGAAAAAAGTTGAGGGAGAGGTAATAATAACAGCACCACATGTTATGGTATAACCAGGGGTTAATACATCCAATAATCTCATCTCTCCAGTAAATGCAATGTTAAAATGTATGTGGGTGACAATCTCTGCATGAGCTTAAACCTGCAGCTAACATACTTTCCCACCCAGAAAGCACCACTGACCCATGTAAAACTATATACACCTTGACAGGATGACTGCAACGACTGCAATGGTATCCTACTGCTGACTGAACTAAGCATATCTGGAAGCTCCTCTTGAGATGAACATGTGGCACCCACATCCACAACATATTGGCTGATGGATGTCTGGGAGATGTCCTGTATAGCAAGGTTTACCAGGAATTCCTCTGTGGTTGTGAGAGGAGGTTCTGCTGCAGGCCCACCACCAGTCACCTGATGATCCCTGGCCATGTCAGCTGTGTGCCTGTTTGCTGCATTGCTCATGTCTGTGGCATGGTGTCACACTTGCTCGTAGCTATGATTTTGATGACTGATGGCATTGATGTTGTGCACCAGTTCATCCCAGAGGGTTGCACATTCTGACCTGTTGCCCTCCCTTGGGACAGCATGACCTGATAATGTTGTAACAATGCCTCAATGATGAGGTTGTTTTCTGCCTCAGAAAAGGGTGGCCTATGCCTATGCATGCATAATATTTACTGAAATACAACAAAATGAGAACACATACAAGGATCACATATGCAAGAGTAAACCATGCAGAGATAGAACAATAAAGGAAGGCTCTCAGTATTCACTGCTTGATTACTCATCTCATATTCAACAGTGGGCCAAAAAGACAAAGGGTGTGGATGCAATTAGGATAGGAGCAATAGTGACAAATTCCTGTTTGTGCCATGACATATACTCACAACACACCCAACACAGCAGTCTATTGTAGTGTACCACATCGTTTATTATTAAAATGTCGAACAACACTACATCGACTGTACTATAGTCAAACACGGAAGTTCGAAAATAGTAATGTCGACGTCAAAAAAACAATCTAGGAATGGTTTTAACATGGGTTGAGGTAGGTGTTCAGTATTTTTCAGAACTACAAACATCTTCCCTACCTTGACCCATGTTAAAACACAGTCCTAGATTGTTTTTTTGTTGTCGACATTACTATTTTCGAACTTCCGTGTTCAACTATAGTACAGTCGACGTAGTGCCGTTCGACATTTTAATAGTAAACCGTACCACATAGCAGGAAATATTCCCCCACACAAAAAAGATATATAAACAATAGTGCCAACAAAACAGCAGTATACTATTACAACTGCTATCAAAGGAAGTACCCAGGAGACCTGTGTACCAAGTTATCACACAACATTATACCCTTGGTGTACTCTACATCCTCTGTAGATGTAACACACCTGGAGATCAAAGCCATGTCGTCAGTTCAGTTCTAACAAAGGCTTACTGATGTAACCAACATTCTTTCTAAGTATATTCAAACATATGCATTATGTTGGAAACAACAGTTACATACTTGGAGTACAATACTCCTCTATTGAAAGACACTGCTCTACAATAAATGTGTCAATGAGTTATACATAAAAAGTAACTCTCATCTACACTGGTTTGCCTAGTTAGAAATGTGCCTTTTTATGATGGTTCTCATTAGCAGTTGATTGCATCTTTGCTTCAGAAATCCTAAATGCAACCTACACAGCTGAATCAGCCAGTCCCATGCAACTACTCAACAAGATAGAAGGCCTCAATATAGATTCCATCCCCTTTCTCATATGTTGGGGTGGAAATTACTGGGGTACAGATACAAGATTAGCACAGAGAGAATGTTTGTAGCAGCTACTTTTTGCCTACATATGTGTGTGTTACAGGCTGAAGCTGCTGCTGCTGCTGCTGCTGCTACAGCCAATAGGCATAGATAGAGAGACTGAAGAATGTGCAGGATGACAACATTTAAGAGTAACTCTGGGACCTGTGGCAGCCTTGGGGTACAGCCAGAGCCTGATTGAGGGAAAACATCCCACTGGAAATTAAGGTATGTGTTTAAGGTAAGTATGTTAGCCAACGGTATCATTAAAAGATTAAAAGGAATCATGCTTGCTGTGCCATAGAACAAGGTAGGGGGTACATTAACCATTAAGTCAACCACTCAAACACACTGCCATGTCATGTGTAATGTCATGGCAGTCATCTGGAACATGCGTGATGGCAACCCTTGTTTCCAGCTCGACTCCCATATATGTCTGTTACTTTTACACCTGTGGTTGTCTGGAATATCACTGGCAAATGATTGTGGACTGTAGTCCGGAATTACTGGTCCACATTTGACTTATATACTTCAAATTCCTCTCAGAATTCATGTTAATGCATAACCTGACATTATAGGCCCTCTCTAGGGTTGTAATAGCATTACTTAAAATGGGTTCCTATCTGTAGGCCTTTGACCTCCATTATTTAGAAGCAGACATTCCATCTGTACTGCATTGGGGGATAAATAGGTGATGACACAGTCATACATATCACAATTTATAAGGTGATGTACACATACATGTATTTTAAATGCTAGACATAACTGTATTTGCACCCAGGACCATGTGAACCAAAAAATAAATATTTTCAAAGCATTTCACAGATTGAGCTACAGAGTCGATGATATAGTAGGTATGTTTTTACATGTCATACTGATAACTGCACATGGAACTGCTATTATATACCTCCCTTACATCTATTACTATGTGTATGGGTTTATAGTGATGTATTTCTCTGCCATATTTCCAGTTAAATTCCTATTTTTCATTAATCTTTTAGCAGATTTGCTGTGCGATGCTGCGCAATGTGCAGCATTGCATAAGCATGCTTACTGATGAGAAAATGAAAATTACTATGTTTTGCTTACAAAACCTGCACTAATTGACTGGCCATATGGCTTGGTGGGTTGATGCAATATTGTTCAAGTCAGATGATACTGGGTTTGAAATAGGGTATAGGTGAACTTTTTGAACATGTTTATTATACTTTCACGTACATGTAATAATACACCACCATTTAGCTTACCTTATGCGCAACATCTTGCAATGATTCTTTAAAGAAAAGAAAATTGGTGAGATAAGAAAGTGTGAAATGGAGTGTAAGCAGGGTGGAAAACAAAGTGAAAGGCAGGTAGGAATGCACAGGAAGTGTGTAGGAATGAAACATAGCTATCCATTTCTTCAACAACTGTGCACTTGCAAAGATTTTTAGCTGCATTTGAACTGTCACATTCAGAAAGAGAAGTGATAACAACATAAGTGTGTTGTCAAGCCAGTTGGACCAAATTAAGTGTGTCCAGTGGACATGTGTGTGAAAAAGAGAGCTATGAATGAGACTTTTGGGGGGGGGGGGAGTTGGTGCCCTTTTTTGTAAAGGAGAGAGTGGAATATTGGGGAAGGGACATAGGTATGTGTGGGGAAGGTAAGTTGGGAAGGTAAGGAAGCATTTTCAGACAGACAAGACATGCAAGACAGCACACAGGGTTGGTGACAGACACAAGGGGGGGGTGAAGACCTTGGTTGGGGAGGGTGTTATAGGATCCCAGTCCCGTGCATGTCAGACACAGTAGCAGTGAGACTCAAGCCCTCACCCATGGGAATGTCAATGCTGCACCTTCTCTGCTCCTGTGGGGGCAGTGGTTGATGCCAGTGCCTGCAGCCAGTATGCCACAGTAGGATGAACAGCATGATTTCCATCCAGTGTAGGCATGTGCTGACAATCTGCTGCACAAGCCTACTCACCATGCCTGGCAGTCACGCATGGGTGACATAGATATCCCTTCCGCATCCACGCCCAGAGGGGGGAAAACTCCCGGCCTGTGGAGCAAAACTACCTGAAGGAGCAGGTAGTGCAGGAGCATTGGGGTTGCTACCAGACTGTGGCCCAGATGTGCTGGTCCCTAGTTCCTCAGCTGTGGGAGCCAAAGGAAATAGATCACCAGGAACTGCCCTATCTTGTTGCACTGTGGTAAATAAAATAGAAACATAAAGGGGAAAAAAAAGTACCGTAAGCAAATGTAATCAATAAAATAAAAGAAAACAATGATGAATAATGGAAAATATTGAAAAATAATATAATGAGGAACACAACAATAAATAATGTAAATGAAAATTTATTTAACAACAAAGCACTATTAAATTATACATAAGGACAATATAAGAGGTAATACCAAATATGATAATTGCAAATGATAATAGTAAATATAATGATTAAGTAACTAAAAGAAGAGAAGGGGTGGGGTAAGAGAAGAAAGAAGAACAATAGTAACTTCACAGATACTATGACAAAACACACTACAAATAAGTACTTATAGATATGTTAGATTTTACTTGTAAGACTACTGACTGCCATGATGTTTATCATTTGAAATATTTCCCTGTTCCTTACACGCACACACACACACACACATACACACACACTACAGTTTAGATCATATTGTATCCAGTAATCATTCAATGTTGCTTATATGAGATATATGATGTTCCACTTATATACCTCTCAACCTGTTAGCACAAAACATTATAGCCAAAGCCATACATAATGGTGGAACAAAGGCACAACAACCGGAAAAATTCTTACATAGTATGGTCTTACAATAGTAGCAAGGTGTTCTGATAACAGATTTGCCATTAAAATGCATTTAGAGAGACGTCTAATATCTGCAATCCAGAAGACTAACATTTTTTTCTGACACTGATCCTCACCAGTGGGACAGAGAATGGCCAGTCAAACAAGATCATATACCAAACAGACTAGACATATGGGCAATATTCAGTATATTTTGCAAAAATCGTGACAGTTGAGAGATATGACCATGTACACTGATTACACTTGACAGCTGAACATTCAAGGCACAGGTCTATGTGTGTGCACTTCAAATACAAGCATGGTTATGTTTTATTGATGAAATGCTACAACAGTATTCAAATCAGCACAATTTTTCAGATGGCATTTACACACATGGATAGCTGCCTAGGACTTCTGTTAACATTCATGTTTACCCTAATCAGTTATTGACTGCAATCAATGGCACATGTCTGACAATAAGCGGACCACAAAATTCACTCATAATCTGGGTATTCTGCAACATTGACTAATGGTTGGAAGCTATGCTACACAGTATTACATGCTTATTTGCTTTTACTTGCTTTTACAGTTCAGATATGCACTTACACATTAATGAAAGTCTATTATGTCCCAGGTATTTCATACATAACTGTTAAGACTGCAATATCTGTATTTTTTCATTTTATTATTAACTTATGCATTAATTTATTACTTTATTGATTTTCCTACATACCATGGCTTACCTCATCTTAGTCAAGCACCTTCCATGGGATCACACATTGCAAGCCCTCTCTTCTCTGGCTGTGGTAAGAGAGGGAAATCATTATGCATATCAGTTTTGAACAGATTCAGCTTGTATATTTATAAATTACTAAAAAACATACTTACATACCAGTGGGGTGTTCCCCGCCTGTGCCTCTTGGATCCAGTTATTCAAGGTTCCTTTCTTCTTTCATTAGAGGTCATCATAATGATGATGACACTGCTCACCAGTGTGGGGGATACTAGTCGCACTGGTCAGGTCCCTGGCCAAACTATCCCTGGCCTCAGACTTATATTCTGACCCAACATAATTCACCTGCAGCAGCTGGGATCCATGGTACTGTAACAGGAGTCTAATAAAATTCCTAGACTCCTGAACATCCCAATGCTGTGTCCAAAAGTGCACTCCTTCCCCCACGACAGCCATACCCACACACAAGATTAGGCTCCAAGGAATACTGAGCAATTTCCACCAATTGCCCTTTAAATAGGATGCATTCCCACCATTGTGCATCATACTGAAACTTTCAAAAATGTGCCACTTCACTTAGCATCGCGGAAACATGAAACCCCAATGGTTAAGTAATGCTTAGCATTATGCACTTTTTCTAAATATAGTAATAACTGAATTTAAAATGAACAGATGTTTCAGTGACCTAACACAGTTTCACAGCAGTATATATAAAAGGTATCACAGCCCAGGACTTAGTACACTATAGGTCATCACTCAACCTATCTCACCACAAGAGTAGTGAAGGGAACTCATATATCTTCACATTTACTGTGAAGGTGCTATTGTAAGCATAGCACAGCTTCACTGCATGAGTTTGTGTGGTGCTAGGCATCATGCAACTAAAACAATTTAAAACATCCAGTTTCTATTTTTAGATGTCTGGCCCATGTCTTATGTATGGTTGCACAGAGCTAAATATAGTTAAATAACACAGGGGATCACACAAATATGCACATAAAAGTAAAAAACAAATAATAATAATAAATCCAAATAAGTGAATTAATTGCATATAATGCTCTGGCAATATTTCTTATACTCCTTTCAGTCAAGTTAATGGCCTGACAGGTATGTGGGTGTGCCGTTGTTGTTACATGGATTCATTATCCATGTTGTTCTGTGAGGTTTTGCACTGCAAAACCTCTCTTAGGCACGTCACACTATTAATATGTATGGTGTCCTGCTGAGAGAAGATCATGGCCATGTACATGGATATATTCCATGTAGGCTCTACACAGAACCAACACAGACTTTATTGAATCCTGTCTTATGTTTTTGCAAAAGTCAGCTTCAGAATGAAACTGTTGCAACTCTTCTGAGTGAAATTATTACTTCAGTGTTAAAAGTCCTCAGGATTAAAATATATTGTCACTAAGTAAATAATAATTAACTTAAATTTCTAGATTAAATGAAAGTATTATACATATGCAAAAGGTTTCTTAAAAGAGACATGAAATGCATATTTTTTCTACTCAATCCCGGACAACATAGAGGCTAAGATAAAGTGCCAAGTGAAGAAAATTTGAAGTGATTTCCAAACTGTGACAGCCAAGAGTTGGTCGCACTAATAACCATAAGAAATAGGAAGGCAAGAACCAAGAAAAACAAAGGTGGTACTCACAAGGGTTACATTCATAATGCTGAATGGCTGGAATGCCAAACAGCATTACAACAAACACAAAGGGACAAAACTGAAAATGCCAAAGAGATCATGGTACAGTAGAGACTGGTGTTTTCCCCTTTCTCCACTATAGTGCAATTTCAGGGTCTATATTACAACATCAAAAGCTTAAAACAGCGAATGATGTTTAATCAACCCTATTTCAGCGAAAGCTTCTAATGTTGACACCTCAGAACAGTGATTTCTTTCCTA
>NC_056728.1:1439862179-1439902179 GCF_019279795.1 Protopterus annectens | reverse complement strand
ATGGTAGAATCTTATATTCAAGCAGCATACAGTGCACATATCGACAGTGAAGGTTTCATAGATGGTACAGTTAATCACCATATTCTCTGAATAACATCAAAGAACTTTTGACATTGATATGGGGCTAAACAAAGGAGCTACAATGTAGAGAAACAGTCGTAGTAGGGAAAGAGTAAAGGAGGACAATTTTGATACTAGTGTTAAACCAAGTTTTGTGAGGGTAGAATTATTGCCCGATGGTGAACTTTTGAAAAGACCAAGTTCATTAAGACTTCTAATGTTTTGTTGTATGTTACTCCAGATGGCAAGGTTTAGTTTTGAAAAATTATTATTGCTGGGAACAGCAGTGAATGTGACTGTCTTACCTAAGATAGGGACTAAGTCTTGTGATTTAAGTAAGTACCTTTCTGAGTTTTCTATGGGTTTACTTGCATGGTATAGACAGAAACTGATGTGTATGACTTTTAATAATAATGTTGAAACAAAGTAGATGTTTCTTTAATTAGTAGTATAATAGTGGAATTGCAGATGTCACAGTGATGAAGTGCCTTAAAGCCTGGTCTCTGTATTTGGTATCTTACAAGTTACTGAAAGATGATCTATGATTGACATGCAAGTTATCCTCAGATCAAGCTCTCATGGACCTCTTGCACATCAAAAAAAAATAACCATATCAGAATCACCAGATCCAAGTATTTAAATTGTGCTTGTAACATAAATAAGAGATGTTTGCTTGATGCTCTGGAACAGGATCCTCATCTATGCGAAGTAGAGTCCATCCCTAACCCTATTTAAGTGTAACTTTGAACAAAATTAATCCTGGGTCTGACCCTCATGAGTACGATAGACAGAGACAGACAGTAACTACGCCCAAAATGACCCCTCCCACATAACCTTTAGAAAAGTCCTGTCGCTTATCTCATGCATTCAAAAGAGACAATGAAGTGGTGTATGATTTCAAGATATTTATTTTACATAAACATGTCAGGAACTGTAAGTAGTACAAGTATTTAAGTTAACTGATTCACTCATTACTTCAAGCACATTCGCATGTGCATTTCCATTCATGACTGCATTCACTTTGGTTGACTGTACAAAATGGCACTGTTTTCGCACATGCTCAGTACTTATATGAACATGCTATCTAGCTACAGTGGCTGAGTAGGAACAATACGCTGAATGATCTATATCCTCCCTCTTTGATTTGTTCGACATGCAGAGGAGAACAAGACAATGTATATGCTAGATAACATTTCAACCTTAATTAAAAACAAATCAAAACTCAAGTCCAAGTCACTGTGTATTGTGGATTGGGTCTGGAAATTCTACCCAATCTGTTATATAAAAGCGTTGATTGGGGTTAGCAACAGGGGCAGTCTCTTGGGAATTCTTCTCAATAGGAACTTCAGGGATAACATTGGAATTATTTGAGGAAAGTACACTGTCCTATGAAACTGGAACAAGTTAAGGTCACACTGAGAAATAGAGTCTTTGGCACAGTCAATCTGCTGTGTCACCAGTTCTGAGACTGGAAGTATATATCTTCACTTTCTTCTAAAATCCATTTCTTTTGATTGAACAATGTAAGATCTAAGTTTTTCACAAATATGTTTGATAATACTCACTTGGTGATATCCTTTGGATGTCTGCATTGTTATGATCTCTCCTTGTCTTTATGGTCTAAGAGGTTTGCTAGATTTGCCAAAGTACACCTTTTGTGACTGATGTTTCTTCAAAAGTTGGGTTCTGATCACTTTGCTGTTCTTTGCAGTTGGAATCTATAGTTGTTTACTGATTGGTAAGGTTGTTCTTGTCTGTCTAGACATTCATCTCTGAGCAGGTGAACCAAGCAAGTTATCTCAGGGAATGTTTCTGAGATTGAGAAGGTTAAGGAAAACATTGGTGCCATCTCTTTTAGATTTCTTTAACAAACATTTTGCATTCGGAATGCACGCTCACCTAATCCATTTGACTGAGGATACTCAGGACTACAAGTAACCTGCACAAAGTTCAAAGCCTCAACAAATTTCTTGAACTGCTGACTAGTAAACTGCATACAGATACAACTTTGTGTGGGCTACCATGCACAGAAAAATGTCTCTTGAACTTTGTAATGAAAGTGCTAGATGTGAGATTAGGAAGAAGGTTAATTTCAAACTAATTCGAGTAAGACTCTACTAACACTAAATAATTTTGACCATTCCATTCAAAAATATCAGTAGCAAACGTCGACTGTGGTAGTTCAGGAATCTGGTTTAGCTGAAGTGGCTCCTTTTGTGATTTAGGACTATTGCAAATAGAACATGCTAGAGTTTCCCTCTCTATATCATTTGACATAGAAGGCCAAAATGCTATGCCTCTTGCCCCTGTTTTGGTAGAATCTGTACCCGGGTGCCACGATGCAAAATCTTGATGTATTCCTGTTGTAATGTTTTCTTGAAGACATGCTGCACCAAGGCCTCACTTTCAAGCAGTGCGTGAAAGAGTTAATGGTTTGTGAACATCATAATATCTTAAAGTGAATGGAGAAGCAATTTTCTATTTCAAAAGTCAAATGCTCCTTGGTGTTGTTCCAACCAAGACAAGTTTACATTTTTGCATGTCAACTGATATAATGGTGCTGAGAGCTCACTCAAGTCTTGGATGAACTTTCCTAAATAGTTGACTATACCAAGAAAATGTTTTAAAGATGTAACATTGTTTGTAAATGGCATCTCAGAACTAGTAAACAAATGACCTACATAAGTAACTTCTCTCAGCTTGAATTTGTATTTCTGAGGATTTAGTGTAAGATCATACCTCCAAACCATACCGAATTACTCGGTTTTTACCAAGTTTTGGGGTCAAATAATGGGGTGCCATGATTCCTGTGTTGAACCCCTCCATTTCCGATTTTTCCCAGCTTTTTTTAAAAAAAATTTTCCCCGCATTTTGAGCCGATGTCATTATGTGCATGGTGACATCAGCTCCATCAGCCTATCAGAATTGAGCTCAAGGGCTCATGTTCACGCATTTCCAGCTGGCTATTTGAATGGATCTGTGAGCGGAAAGGACTGCGTTATCCTCTGACCTGGGTGGGAAGGAATTAAGGAAACAAGACTGTGTTATCTTCTGGTCAGGGTTCTGCTGCTGCACTGCTGCTGCTTCATGGAGGGAAGGACTGCTGCTTCACTGAGTGCTTGGATCTACGAGTGGAGTGAATTGAGCAAGTGCAGGTATGGTACCTAGATTAGTACACTGGAAATCATGTGGAAAAGGCTCTAGAAAAATAATTAACAACACTACCTCTTTATACTTAATAATTACAGAAGATTATTACAAAATGTGGGCAACAGGTCTACAGTATTACAGAAGTTCCTGCCAGAGGAATGTTTTACGTGTCATTGTACACTGTGATTTTTTTCAACTTTTATTGATAATCGTTAACCAAATGAACATTAGCAGTTAAGATCTTACAGACATGCTTCGCACTTCTCTTTTTTGTAAACAGTTGAGGTGTCTGATATGTAACCTTCGTTTGTTCCTTTGAACCAACTTTTTTGGTGGACTGCCAGGGGGTCCAGCTTTTTTAAGTTCATGCGAATGGGCATCTTCAATGTGTGTGCAAAGACTTTGGCTTAGGGTGGTATATACACAGTGGTGTACTGACTGCAATGTTTCTATGAAACTCGAAGACTGCTGCAGTCTTTTTGTTGCTTTTATAAACTGCTTGGGCTCTGATTTCAGTTAGGGCCTCCAACATGGGTACTTTTTTCCGTAGTGAGAAGATGTGCCTGGCACAGCTGATCCTCCAGTTGGGTGCTACTTATGAGTGCATCAGTGAAATGGGGGAGGTGGGCATTATAGTGTTCCGAGATAAGTAACATCAGCAATGTCATTCTGGTAGTTTATATATAGTACTATACCTAGGTTGCACTCTCATGTTGGTATGAAATACTGCCTTCAATTTAAATATTCTTTTGGGTCTGAGCAACTAACCAGCTCTAGTAACTTCATTGTGTTGTACCAAGTAACCACAAAAGACAACTGTTCACAGCTGGGCAGTTTATTCTGTATTATATGGCAATACTAATAGTGCACACAGAGGGCTTCTCAAAATGCAAGAATTCTACCCACACAATTTTTTTTCTTTGTTCTATCTGTCCTGGTGAACTGGTAACAGCACACAGGATACTAGTGTCCCTTGAGACACTTACTATCAGCTAGAGCAACAATATGGCATTCAAAACACTGAAATTATAATAATGATTGTATTTGTATGCACAAAGACATATACACACACACACACACACACACACATACATTTTGTTTGTGTGTGTGTGTGTGTGTGTGTGTGTGTGTGTGAATGTCCCAGGTGAATACACCTGGTGTCTAGAGGTACTCAGGCTCAAACCCTGTACCTTGGGTACAGGTAAAAAGAGCCTAGCATCCCAGACTACCACCAATTGTGAATTTATGCCTCATACTTTTATTCTGTTCCTTATGAAATCTGTGGTATTTCAGGATTTTTGTGACAAATCACTGAATGATTGAATTCACTAAATAATGGCAGATGTTTGAATTTCAGACCTCATATTCTCAGAAAATAAATGGTAACATAAAACCTTTTAATCTAGCAATTTTCTAAGTTTATATTGGTATTTGAAATTTGTCCCTATTTTGGGGCTGTATTCCCCCATTATTGGCTTTGTCTAGGTTTTTTGTGTTAAGACGGTGAGAGCTTTGGTGAGAAGTGAGAACTGAATTCATTAAATGATAGCCATTTATGTTTCAGTCTTAATTCTTATTTTTCAGGAAAATGCTGATTTGGCATAATGGTAGTTTGATCTGACTGTAGTGCACAGGGTCGTGGGGCCAACACTTGACAGTGAAATGTATAGTGGTAATGCCACATTTTATTCTAGCAACTTTCCAAAATTATGCAGCAAGCAATGTTCAAAAAGTGTCCCTGGTTTTTGGCCTTTTGCTCCCCCCCTATCCCCTCCAAAAAAATACTGAAATTGAAAATAAGTGCAAGAAGCTGTATAAGATGCCTATGGCTTACACTGCTGTCATTCTATTTTTATGCACACACACACACACACACACACACACACACACACACACACACACACACACACACACACACACACACACAGACACACACACACACACACACACACACACACACACACACACACACACACACGCACACACACACACACATATATATATATATATATATATATATATATATATATATATATATATATATATATAATGGAAATGTTCTGAATTGGGCAGGCAGTTTTGTAATTATTGCTTCATGCATTTTGTTTCATTTCCTACTGGAAAAATGTTCAAACAATAAATTTAAAATGCGATTGTGAGTGTATAGAAGTAGACTTTTATGATGGAAATGTTCTGAATTTGGCAGTTTTGTCATTATTGGTTCATGCTTTTTGTTTCATTGCCTACTGGAAAAATGTTCAAATAATAAGTTTAAAATGCGCTCTAAGTCTAACAAGTGTGCTGTATTATACAAGGAATATAATTGAATAAACTCAGGAAGGTGTATCAAAGAACACATGCATGTTTCTTGTTTTGTGTGCAAGGGGCCTATGATTTGACAACAGCCCAAAGTAATCTTTATCTACCACTGGCCAGATGCATTTTCTTTGGATGTGGTGTGGGTTTCAATGCTGTTTCAATGAATGTGAGTTTCAAGGGTAGAGAAGTTTTAATGTCAAGTCTATTTTCATTGTGAGACAGTGTTGCTTTGTTTAGCAGATGTCTATTTGTGTTTGTGCATTGTGCTGTAAAATGTAAAAATAAAATCCAAATAATCACTGTAGAAGTAAAGCAGTTTGCACACATTAGTGTTTATGGTAAATGGGGTGAAATCGCCAGGTAATGGGATATTGGAATCGCTGCAGGGGGACTCTGGTGTCATATTTTGGTTGTCTGTTCCTCAGTTTGCATTTGAAAGTTGGTATCCCACAATCCCATTGGAGTGGGTGGGGTTACATAATTATGTATGAACATTTTATGTTAATCAGCGTACAGATTTGTACCTATTTTTTTGGGCCTTGTCCAGATTTTTGATGTTTCTAGGTTGAGAGGTATGTTTAATATTGACTTCACTTGCATGGTCTAGAACTTTCTTAAGGTTTTTATCATGCTTGTCTTTTCCATTGCACCCTACAATAATGCTGTCTACTATGATAGCACATGGATAACCTGAACAAATTTGCTCCATTGCACGTTGAAATACATTTATAAGCAGAATTTATCTCAAAGGGCATTCTTGAAAATCTGTACATTCCAAATGGTGTACTGAAAGCAGATAACAATGAAGATTTGTGATCCAACGAAATCTGCCAACATGAACTTTTTGGATCTATGACTGAAAAAATAGTGGCATTTGGCATGAGAGCTGCTACTTCTACTGTGTGCATCGAATGATGAGGACATTTAAACACTTTGTTTAAATCTCTCAGCTCAATATGTATTCAAGTATCATCTGAGCCTTTCTTATGAGCTATGACCATAGAAGATACTGTTTCAGTCATTTCCTTTACTGGAGTTATCACATCTAAATTCACCATTTTGTCTAGTGCTGTTTTTACTTTGCTCTGCATTGCTACCGGAACCTTCTTTTCTGGTCTGACAACTGGGCATAGTTCATGGTTTAACTTCATGGAATATGTGATTTGTAGTTTGCCAAGTTTGTCTTTGAAAATATCAGTATATTGACCCAAAATATTCTGTGTAAAACTAACATGATTGTTCAGATGTAAATGAAATCAGTTCTATTCTCAAACTGTCTTTGAGGCCTAACAATGACTGTATATGTCTTTTGATTATTAAATCTGCAAGTCATAGCTGTTCCTAGCAGAATGGCATGTATGAACTACTGCACCATCAGTTTGAATCTTTTCATCACCATAAGCAACAAGTTTTGCACACTTTGCTGAATCAAGATTTCACTTTGGCAAACATTTATGCTGATATAGCATTGCACTTGGATCCAGTATCTACTTTAAGGTCTACAGGTTTTCCATTAATCCGAACAATAAAAAATATTTCATCCTTTGGTGCTGACTGATAGTCGACTGTATTAACTGTTTCATTAATCACAGAGACACCATCAACATAGAAAGTTTGCTCATGGCTTTCTAACTGATCTACTTTCTTCTTCGGATGCTCTCTTTTATTAAAAGAGGACAGAGGCACAGGGAACTAATGGCTCTACTGGACAGAGGCACAGGGAACTAATCTAATGGGGAAGCGAAAGCCAACGCACACTTTGTCTAGGCTTATAGATGCCCTTGGGCAGATAGCCTAGTACTTACATATGAAACAATTAACCTATGAAAAGATTGTGGCACTTTAGACTTGCAAAGTCTTTTGAAATGATTCAATGTTTCACATTTGTGACATTACTGACCAAAAACTAAGCACTTTTCTCATTTAGATTCACGGTTACCTCCACAATTATGACAATTAACAATAAGATTAGGTGCTGTGGCCCTAGTATGTTTATGGTTGAAATTGGGTACTGCCACATTCTTTAGCTTATACTTTTGTTTATCTTAAACTTAGAAGCCAGACACACAAGGGAGAAGTGTAGACCCGAGTTTACACAACAAACATTTATTGTAAGGACTTTCTTCCAAGTAAAATATTTGTACTTCATCAGACAATACCATTAAAAATGGTCTGTGCTTTAAAATACCCTCTATTAGGGTCATATCGTTCAAAAAACAATCACATGATCACCCCAAGCTCAGCTTTTAAAAGTGGTTACAAAAAAACACAAATAAACCAACCATACACATTTTATACTTGAATAAATTCAACAGCATAACCCTGCAACATAAATATGTATATATGTGCATATATATATATATATATGTGTGTGTATATATATATATATATATATATATATATAGATATATATATATATATATATATATGTATTTCTGTATTTATAATCAAACATGAAAACCTAAATTAGAAGGCTAATTTAAAATTGCATTAAGGGTCAAATAATAATGTTGTTATTAGACAGTAGACACCCACAACTGAAAATTATGTAAAAAGTACAACCATGAAAAATGGCATAAGTAATACCCGTCTTACTTTGTATGTGATATAAAAATATAAAATTCTAAGTTTTTGGTTTTTGTCACTGTTTTTACTTTTTGGATTTTTTTATCTTAGCTTTCTGTTGTACACTATCAACATTTTCACTGGTAGACACTGTATGCATGCTTTTCTCATTTGGAAGCATATCTGTGTCCTTTTCTGTAAGCTCATATATTTGACAAATCTCTATAGCTTTGCTCAATGTTAAATCACTATCTCAAAGCAAACTTTTTCTAACTGCATCATTATTAACACCACACACGTCTGTCCTTTGTCAACTTATCTCGCAAGTCATCAAGTCTGCAGGTTTTTTGCTTTATTTCTCAAGTCAGTAGTCAGTATACTTTCATAGGTTTTTGATTTCTGTGTAAAACATATGCCTTTCCATTGTAATATTCCTTTGAGGATTACACATTTCTCTAAATTTACATTTTAAGCACTCAGGGTCTTCCCACATTTCAGCCTGCATCACAATATGGCAATTAACCCCCTCCAAGGCGTACATGGCAAATGCATGCGCAAATGAGAGTTCCTTTTCAATGGTTTCTGAGCCTGCTAAATTAAGAGGTATGAATGCCTTTGTGCATGTGTCTTTATCAGAAAAAGCAGCTTGTATGAAAATATCATATTCTTGTTCAAACACTTGCCAGTTCTCAGCAATATTATTATCAAACACCAGCAACAAAATATGTTTAAACATAAGCATAGACCAGGTACTTGTAATTATGCAGAAATGCACAACAATCTCTTTGAAAAGCTTTTACTTTAACACTGTGAACATTTCAGAAACTTTGAACACTTCCAGTAGCTTTAATTAATGTGAAAGAGTAGTACATTGCAAAAAAATTGATTGTTTTAGCATTTTCTTACATCTTAAAACACATTGGAAATTGTTTTGAATACTTTCATATTAATTTTGGATACTGTTATCAGTATGTCACAAGTTTAGACATTTTGTTTATCTTGGTAATTATTTCGAATGTTTTGACTGCTTCACCACACATTCAGCTACTGAAAAATAATTTAAATGAATTTAAGCACCCTTGAATAACCACTGACTTGTTTGTGAATTCACTCTGGTATATTCTTCCACTTCTAACCATGTGCTTCATGGCTTGTGTGTTGCTTCAACTTCGAATCCTACTTCTGACACCTTGTCGCTTGTCTCATGCATTCAAAAGAGATGATAAAGCAGTGTATGGGTTCAAGATATTTATTGCACATAAGCATGTCATGAACTGTAATTAGACCAACTAGTTAAGCTATCTGATTCACTCATTACTTCAAGCACACTTGCATGTGCATCTCCATTCATGACTGCATTCACTCTGGCTGTGTTCTTGCATATGGTCAGTACTTATGTGCATGTGCTATCTAGCTACAGTAGCTAAATAGGAGCAATACACTCAATGATCTACACTAACTAACATAATTACTCCTAATAAATGCATGTGAGACATAGGGACACAATTGGATTGGGTTGCACTGCTAAGCGTATAAAGGCCCTGCTGGTTGTTAGCCTAGTATATACTTATGAAACTATGAACCTAAAATGGTGTAGGATGCTTGTCCCTTTCAAAAGATGTCTTTTTGGTCTAATAGCATGTTTTGCACAGCAATGTTTGCTCCTAGAATTGCACTTACTTAATAGAGTTTCACAACTAGCACTGGTTGGACTTAATCAAATTTAAGGAGAAGGATGTTCTTGATAATAATTTTATGGGAATCAGGTGAAAAGAGGTATGCAGTAGTATAAGTGATTTTCAGGTTTGTTAGCACTTTATTTATAGCTTATAAACTTGTGAAATGGTAGGGTGGAGTTAAGTGGACACTGTCATACTTGTACAAGTTTGAAGTGGCAATTTTATGCCCACATGGCCCAGATATATTTAATGTAAGGAGGAGAGAAGTCCCTGAGCAAAGCCAAAAGTCATAGTATTAGGCTTTGAGGAGGTGTCTTCACATTTGTGTTCATCAAACCAAAAACCTACGTCATAAATGCAAGTCATTGTGAGTCTTTCAGGTAACTTTGTGTTTTAGCCTTTAATAATACAAGATAATATATATGTAAAATCATTTTGCACTTAGTAAGGTCTAATGAGAGTTAGCTTGTAATAAAGACAAGAGAAGGGGTTCCAGCTTTGAAACCACAGATGTGCTAGCTTTAGAGATGAGGGACTTTGATTATGTATCTCCAAACCAAGTACTACTAGGCCTATTAATGTAGCAGATTGTAAACTTGGCAGCTAATAATCTATATTTGATAACAATGCCAGAATGACAAAATGATTTAGTAGGTCAAACATCACTTCTAAGGTCAAAAAAATAAGGATAAAGTGTGAAATGCTTTGTCATTAAGTTTTAAAATTAAGTTTTAAAACTGCATTCAGTGACTAAAGGTGGTGCTATTGTAGTGTTGAAACTAGCACAAATGCCATGTTACATCTTGTTTTGAATCAGATACTGATCTATATCTGCAAGGATTTGACAACATTTTGCATTTTCAAATGCTGTAACAGGTCTTAGATGAGTTGTAATAGGTCTAAAGTGTCCTAATAATGAAAGAGTATTAATTATGGAAAAAGGAACTCTTACTGCTGATTTCCACTCAAAAAATGCTAAACTGTTTTTGTAGAAAGAAAGATTCAAAATAAATATAAGTAGTTTGAAGAGAAAAAAGATTGTTATGGAGAGATGGAGAGAGTAAAGTTAAACCCACGTAGCCTGAAGAGGAAAGAGGAAGCTTTTTTTCTGAAATCTAGACTGTAGTGAACCTTTATTGTATAACTTAATAGCATCTTCATTAATAAGTAGAATATGAACTGAACACCGAGATTTTCCGAAAGTAAAATTTAAGGATGTGGTCATAGTAGTTTTGTAGAGGCTTAGTTGAGTTTATGGGTCTGGTTCTCATATCATCTTATCTATTCTGTTTCCAGGGTATTTCACCTCTTTCAGGCACCTGCATGACATGGATCTCAGTGGTTCAATGCCAAAGCACATGTCTTTGTTCATCATGACTTGGTGGAGAGCAGATGTTTTACCCAGACTGATTAGTTTCACAGTTTCTCAATAATGTAATGTCTATTTACCTTCTCTGGTAACACATTTCTTCTTGCTTCTTAACACCTGAACTGTATGATACACTAGCTTGACATTTTCCTAGTTTAAGACAGATAATTCAGTACAGAAATGTCTCTCTTGGAAGATGGATTTCTTGATAACTGTCATCTTTTGCTCAAATTATCTTGGAATTTCAGGATCTTACCTGTATGGAATCCTATTTGGTCTTGCATAAGGACTGGGAGTCCTTTAGGATTGACTTAAGTTTTCTTAGAAGAATTATGTCAAAACTGTCATTAATCCTGTAAATGCATCTCTTTAGTTTCATTCTTGAGTAGAAAGTAGGGGGCAAGTGGTGTCTTTCACATTCTTGTCATTTGCCTTCAGCTCAGGTTCAAACGTGCACAGATTCATGACGAGTGAAAAGCTGTCTGACTCCATCACACAATAGAGAATGAGTTTGTAATGGCTAGGTACTCATTAGACATTCTTGCTACCATAGAGTGTTGAACTGAAGGTGTGCTGCTTACAGTGTTGGCTGCAGACCCCTGACTATAGCCACTTGATCATCAGTTCATGTCTTCACTGACAATTATTGTTTGGACTGTGATGTAGTAATAAGGCCTCAATTGCCCCTTAGTTTTGTACTGTGATGCAATAATCAGGCCTCAATGGCTGTCCTCAGAATAGAGACTTTCTATATGTGTAATTTTTCATTGCTTGGGATTCCTCCCAAAAGCTATCCACTGAAACATGTCTTGAATGTTAAATATGCCAGATATACGATCAACAGATTCATGTTTCCTGTATGGAGGCATCCTGAAGTGATGGTAGCAGTGATATATGCCCCTGAGTGTTGTGGAGGAGGAAACAATTACTGCTGAGCTGCAGATAGTAGAAATTAAAATTCCAGCATTTACATTCTCAAAAGGTTACCTGTCTTATCAAATCATATGTTGAGAACTTGTATTTCTTTGCATTTTCATCAACAACAATAGCAAAAGCCTTCTTCTCATCTAGGATTACATTCTTTCATGGCAGTTCAATTTTTTTTTCTTTCACTTGCAAATACCAAAAGAAGTGAATTTTATGTCTTAGCTAAATGTTTTAGACATCAGCTTCACTTCTTTGGTTAATAGGGCAGATATGCTGCTTTCCTATCCTGCTATAAGTAGACACATCTATTCCTTCATCTACAAATTTTTCCCTATAACAGTTTGCAATACTGGTATTCAGACACTGGTTCGTGTTCCACGGTATGACCATTAACCTGAACATCATCTCTATTTTGTAGACAAGAAAGCAAAGAGAGAGGTGCAGATCTGATCATGTAATAAACATTATAGAATGAACAATTAGGTTATTTGGTTGACTGTGAGCACTACATTCACTGTTTGCTCAGCTTTCTGCATCTAATTGACCCTTTAATTCCTCCATCAGCATGAGAGCCTTTCATCTTATTTATTTCCCGGCAGAAGCAAAAGTCGGGTGTTGGAGAATGAGATTGCCTGCATACTCTGAGAATTATCTTTTCACAACCCCCTAACCAGCCTGCAAGCTCCACATAACTGCCTCAGGATATGCATGTACACTTCTGTGGATGGGCAACCTCTTGATTAAGAGACACACTGCTTGTAATGCAGACATGTGAGTCTCGTTATGCTGCCAGTGATACACCTGCATTCCTGCAGTTGTGGATCGAGTAGCAAGGTATGATGTTGCAGCCCCCAAACACATTCCAGGATGTGCAAATCAGCATCAGCCACTCAGTACAGCCCTTCACCTCCTGGTTCCTCTATTGCCAATTTCAATAATCAAAGATGGGTCATGTAGAGTACTATCAGGGTTTTATCCCTCTATGCCATGGGGCCAGGTCTGCAGTAATAAACTCAATAATTTATCATCATTAACTGCTTCCCTCAATCATATTGGCCTTGCTCTGATCATATTAGGGATTGTGCCAGTCTGAGTGAGGAACAGGCTGAAAGTAGAGGTAATTTATACCAAGACAATATGTCTTAGAATATAATACAAAAGTACTTCTTCCAAGTCTTCTAAACAGTCATATTGGACATAAATGTTTGCAATATAAGCTGTTCACAGATGCTTGTGTGCTCTTCTGATATCTCCTATGGGTTAAAATAAAAATCTAATAGGAATGTTGGGCAGTTAATGCAACAGTGCCATTAATTCCTAATGCACATGCTGATCCATTTTTTTCTAATTTAAATAGAAAAAGAAACAGCGTTTGTCAGTAGTCTGTAGTAAAAGTGATACTATGGCAAACTGAAAACTTAAAAAGAAATATTAGCAAATCAATAATGAAACATGTAGGAAAATAAATAATTTGCACTGGGAACCCCCCTTTATCCACATCCATAAATGAGGAGCACATACACACACACACACACACACACACACACACACACACACACACACACACACACACACACACACACACACACATATATATATATATATATATATATATATATATATATATATATATATATATATATTCACTTTATAATCTTGAAATACTGACATGTCGAATTTCAGTATCTCAAGACTATAAAGCCAATACCTTACAAATCTGAAACACCACAACCATGAAAGTCAAAACCACGAAACATTACACCACACAAGCACTAACACACCTACCTCCCAACACTACAAGAAACTAAAACAAAACAAAAAAACACAAAAAACCCCACAAATGCTACCCTAGCTAGAAGCCCCCCTGCACCCTCCATGTAGGGGGGTGCCCCCCACACCCCCGCTACTTATATATACTAACTCTGAGGTCGCACTAACCACCAAAAAACAGAAAACACACCACTACACACTCCAAACACACTCACATACACACAAACCCTACCCACCCCAAACCCTTTAAAAAATAACACTTACCTAACATGCCATTACAACCTCGGGTTCAACATGTCCAGCTATGATGGGATACTGCAGTTTCACGCAACTGCAGTTTTGACACTTTGTTCTCGAGATACTGAAATTTGACATTTCAGTATTTCGAGATTCCAAAGTGTAACTATGTATATATATGTGTATATATATATATATATATATATATATATATATATATATACATAGCGTCTATATCACGTTATCGAAAGTTTACTTAATCGAATCAATAAAGGTCGAACCTTATTGATCGATTAAGTAAAATATTGAATAACGTAAAAAAAAACTAAAAAAAAAAAACTAAATGGCATAGTAAGGGGGGCAAGCCACCTTGCACTCCCCACTTAAATATACCAATTCTGAGACCGCACTACATTGAGGTAAATGGAAATCTTCCCTTATGGAGATTTTTGTTTACTTGCACGATGTTCTTCGCTTTCGATATTGTCGTGCCGACAATATCAGACTTGATATTGTCAGCTTACGACAATGTGAAGTAGACCCTAGATATATATATATATATATATATATATATATATATATATATATATATATATATATATATATATATATATATATATGGGTCTAAGACATTTGACCTAAAGAACATTTCACCTAAATTCAAATTAGTATGCACTTTTCACTAAAAGCACAATTCACCTAAAACACAATTCACCTAAACGCATTTCACCTAAAGTTGTAGATGGCCTTGTCCCCACTGTAGTTCAACCCTGGAGATGGTATATATAGTGGGGGGGTGTGGGGTCATAGGCCCCCACAAATGTTAAATATTTTTAACTATATACATGGATACTTGCAATTTCAATATATTACTCCTTTCCAAATATATCTACTTAGAATATGTGGGAGGCTATGTCCCCCACAGCTCCCAATGTGGGGTGGTAGTGCCCCCTACCCCCCCCCCCTATTATATATATTAACTCCAGGGTCACACTACAGTGGGGACAAGGCCATCTACAACTTTAGGTGAAATGTGTTTAGGTGAATTGAGTTTTAGGTGAATTGTGCTTTCAGTCATTTGTATTCAGTCATTTGAGTTTAGGTGAAATGTGCTTTAGGTCAAATGTCCTAGACCCGTATAGATATATATATATATATATATATATATATATATATATAGATAGATATAGATAGATATAGATAGATAGATAGATATAGATATACTTAAACCAGTTGAATACTACTTTTGTCCACATGCATAATGTCAAATCAAAGTGATCAACATTATGCATGTTGACACTCTAGTATGCATGCACCAAAAATAAATCTCAGCTCATGCAAAACTTAAAAAAAAAACATAACTCTGTTATCTGAAAATCCATAGGGAAAAGGGCATATTCCCCTACCTGGGGATTGTCAGTGTTGCACACCTTTTAACCATCTGTTTAGTCAACCAAATTGTGTCGATTAAACAGATTGTTGTTGTTGTGTCTTTCGGCTTTTCCCAGTTAGGAGTCGCCACAGTGGAACCCTGGTCCGCTAATGATTGGTAGCTGATTTTTACATGCCGAGTTACCAGCCCTGACGCACAACCTTCAACGAAGGTACGCCCATTTACACATGTCTCCACGCAGAAGACGCTCTAGCTGAGAATCGAACCGGACAGCGTCTTACTGTGAGGTGACAATGCTACCGCAGCACCACTTGCTCAAATATCAAATAAATTTAGAGGGACTCATGTGCGTGTCTATGTGTGTGTGTGTGTGTGTGTGTGTGTGTGTGTTGTGTGTGTGTGTGTGTGTGTGTGTGTGTGTGTGTGTGTGTGTGTGTGTGTGTATATATAAATATCTATATGTATTTATGTATCTACATATATATATATATATATATATATAGAGAGAGAGAGAGAGATATCCATCTTTGATGTGGGTATAACTTGAAGCTATTCCACTGAAGCAGACTCACAGAAAGGCATAGCCAAGCTATATCATCTCTGTGTAAGAACTTAATCCTCCTGTAGTGGAGGCCCATGGAATATACGAAAATGAGCATTGTTTGAGATACATTTATGTTGTACTGATAAGGTCGACAAAAAAACAGAAGCATGCACGTTTATAGCTGGTTTGGCTTGATTGGCCTGAATTAACTCATAAAGACTTAAAATGCAAAAATTAAAAAGTCATGGAATTTCAGAAGCCATGTAGCTGAAATACTGTTATGTCTTTAAAGAGTCATTTGCATATATCTTATTTGTCTCAACTACAGGAGGTTTAAGGTATGACAATGAAGATTCTTAACCAAATCACAAATCTGAGTACTGACAAACTAAACAGAATTTACTTATTTTATAATTTAGATTCTTGCTTGGCTAGGTCTTTCTTGCAGTGTTTTTTTCTAAATGGTTTGTTTGTGTATCCCTTTTACCCTTTGGTTTGGAGCCTCATAATTCAAAGACATATGTCTATGCATATCCCTACCAATACACACAGAGGCCCTCCCCTTTTTTAACTTCTCCAAAACTTTTTGGTTTCTAATACCATGACAGGAATGGACCCCATTCAAAAGTCAAAGTACAATTAAAGTTCATTAAATTAGCATTGTTTCAGTCTTTGATGTAAGCTAGATGTGCTCTTCGTAGCACCCACAATGTGCCCAGTAATGACTCCTTCTGCAGTTTATATGGAGTTACATGCATTGGTAACAGATCTAAATGTGATTGTAGGTTATTTTTTATATTATTATTATTATTATTATTATTATTATTATTATTATTATTATTATTATTACTATCGGCCCTCCCCCTATAGGAGCTATACAGTTAATTGTGTGGCTTACTGTTATAGTACAAAACATTGTAGAAGAAAGCCCGCATGTTTTGGCTATCAACATTTTCATGTATTGAACCACATTTTGTCACATACATTGAGTCTTGTTTTTGGTAACAAGAGTTAGTGAAGAGAGGAAATGCAAGGTTTTATGTTTCCTATACACCTTTTCTCTTTGGTCTGAGTTTGTGTGAACTTGCGATTAGTATATTTAGAAATTGAGGGTCCAGCATTGGTGGTGCTCAGGAGAACAGCCCCGACCCCACTTGCACGCATAGATGATTGTTTTATAATGTTTCACAATGTTTATGAGCGACTATTTAGCATTGGGTTTTGATGTTTTTATTTACGGCTATTCATGTCTCCACTAAGTAAAACATGATTAATTTTAGTAAATCTCCCAAAATGCATACAAGTTAACTCACAGAACACATCCAGTTATTAACTTATGGCAACTGCAGTAAATAGCACATCAACTACCACGTTACGACACATTTAACACAGAACATTGTCTTATATAGTGATGCATCAATAAATCAATAATCATTGTTTCATAGTATGTTCTTTTAGAACTTTTCCTAATGAGCTGTTGACAAATACCATTTAAAGCAACCACCTGATTTTTAAATGCACTCTGTGTTTCACAAACCTATGATCTTATGAATGTTTATGTTGTATATATAGGGTTAGACCTTCCTTTATTTTAATTCTTCTCTTGAAAATCTTAATTCTACCATAAATATTTGTGTAGATGATTGGCTTAAAACTCTTCATGAACAGATGTATCAGAATGAATAATAAAACATTACGAACAGCTGGTGTGTATAAGTAACATGACTCAGACATATGTGTATCTCATGGGTAGTTAACAGATAACTTGTTTTGCAGTCCACAAACCACAAACCTATGCACGTGGGTATACATTCTCGACCACTAATGCATGTTATTTTATTTTCAGGTATTTTAAAACATGCTTTTGAATGCCATATTCTCTCTAATCAATAAAAGTGCAGTGAAAATCAATGCTGCAGTACTGCTTAACTAAACTGCATTGCACAGCCATAATACTTAATGTGACAATGTTTTCCTAATTATCAAACATAATAAAAATGTTTGCTTTTTATCTGCTCTTCCTTTATTTTTTTTTTTAATACACAAGCATTTCATGTAACATAAATATCTAACACACAGTCAGATCTTACAAATTGCTTTATGCCTGTGTGGTTTATGCAATGTCTACTGTCAGAACAAGGCTTACCAACATACCAAGAGCTGTCTTCTCCTGAAATATGCTTCTCTTAGTGTTTTTTGTCACTCATTTCAATCCCTAGGGCACTTACAATGATGACTACTCTGCCTTACTCTTCCAAGTTCCTATGGCAGTGCTAACCACCACAGACATGCTGTTGTGCCGTGCATAAAACTGTTGACATCTGTCATGCCTTTAAGTTGTTTAAATGTGATTTAAACTTATGTTGCTACAGGTATTATAACACTGCATGTTGCTGGTCTCTGCTTTGGTGGCACCGTAGGAAGATGTCGATTAACCATGACCTCACAAAAAAGACATGTCTTGATGCTGTTCTAATTTAGAATCAAAAAGAGGGTTTTCCTGACGTGTATGTTTATGCTGTGTGCAAAAACAGTGTAAAGTTCAAACCATGGATAACATGCAAGAAACATATTATTACTAGCAACTATGTTATGGAAGCTAGACAATGCTTAATTGTTAGACTGCTTCATATACATTAATGATGTTCTGCACAGGCTTTTTTATTACTCTGAAAGAATTTTAAACCATCAATTAGTCACTGAAATGTACATGAACCACAAACACCTTTAAATGAGCCCTAAATAGAGTTTGCAGTTGAGTTATGGTGAGCCTGCAATTTGCACACCAGAAAATGATGTGTTGCTGTTGATAAGACACAGCAGTTAATTCCCTCTGTTTTAGATCAATGGATTCTAAAAGGCTTACTTTATTATTGTACACCTTCTAGTATTCTGAAGGCAAGTATAATTTGATGACTTCTCTTAATGGTCATAATTTGCAGGAAAATTTGTAAAAGATCACTACTTAGTAAGGTAAAAATCATGTAGTTTTAATAAAGCTTTTTTTTTGTAAAGAGGCTTTACATGTACTCTACTTCGCTATGATTTTGGTGGGGGTTGGCTCTACTAAAGTACTGCATAACTCTAAATGCAGAAGATAACTTACAAAATCCTTTTGCTGTGAATCAGTTTAGAAAAGCATGTTGAAATAAATGATATATTCAGCAATGCAGTTCCTCAGAAATATGCATTTTCTCATTGATAGGATGAATTTGTCAGATATTAACCAAATGAGAACTAGTATATTACCACATTCCCTTCTACTCATCACCTTTCTGCCTTCCTTTTCTCTGCAGCTTGGGTTAAAACTGATGCACTCTTTTCAATTACTGTCTTACTCCATTACCTAAAAAAGTATATATAAGAATGTGCAATGATATCTCTTTCAACTGTTTTACAACTGCCCATATACATTGAGGAAAAAGCATAGTAGTTCATTTCAGATATTCTGAAGTTTATTTGTGCTTTATTTCTCAGATATGACACTTTTAACTGAAGGTAGCAGTTATGCATTTCAAATACCTCAAGGAAGACACAAACTTTAAACAATGCTTATGGGTTGACTGGGACTGTGCAATACAATGTGGTGCAGATTAGGGAAATTGCACGTTATGAAAAAAACAGTTAATTCTCAAGCTGATCACTCAGAGATGGCATTCAGTGTTTGAGCAGAAGGTTACCTCAAATACACTATTGAATATAGCTGAACTTTCCAAATTAAGGAGAAGTAGAAAATATCAGAAAAAAAAACATCAAGAAAGACATCTAGGCTATGCTGGCGATAAGACGAAAGGAAGATGGTTGGGTATGATGTTAAGAATGCACCTGTCCATCATCCTTTTAGCTTTCTGTATGGGAACATACTTCTGATAACAATAACCATAGCCATGAGGGAAGACATAGACCAAGTCATCCAATGAAAGTATTCATTAAAGTCCATATGGCTGCTGCACAAATATCATATAAGGATTTATGTTTTTTTTTTATTTGCTCTTCTGTTGGGGCTGCATGATTGACCCACTTCTTTTTTCCAATTGGTCCATTCTTTCATTGTGGACAAGAACCAGGCATTCCCTTTCTAAGAAACAGTCTTACTAGCCATTCTTTCATGCCTAGGGTTATTTACTCAATCCTATTGTTCCCCTTATGGTGAAAGTGAAGTGGTAGAGAGCAGTCCAAATTTCAAGTCAAATGAAGCCACCTATCCACTCTCCTGGAGACCCACACCTGCTGAATATCCAAGCTAGTGCGGATTCATTTGCTCAACAGTCCTATGCTCAGTGGGTGCAATGCCTAGTAGTACCTCTAAGTGGCACTCTGTCAGTGAGTCAGAGCCACCT
Organism: Protopterus annectens; assembly: GCF_019279795.1. Classification (NCBI taxonomy): domain Eukaryota; kingdom Metazoa; phylum Chordata; order Ceratodontiformes; family Protopteridae; genus Protopterus; species Protopterus annectens. The sequence goes on along the minus strand of NC_056728.1, from coordinate 1,439,881,826 downwards.
CCTTCCCACCCAAGGACAGACAAGCCAGTTACCGCTGCTAATTCTCATCCCCCACATCTCAGACTTCCAGTGTTCATGCTGTTAGTCAAATTCATCCATGTCTCAACACATAACCTAGTTATGATTGGAGACCCATTTCTAATCCTCTATATTAAGTATGTCAGATATAAAAGAAAAGAGCTATAAGAGCAACATGATAATAGTTTAGTGAAGACCACAAACATGGATGACTATATGGTATCAGTCATCTATAGGCAACTGCAAAAGGAGACAGACACAGCCTTGGCTAATGGTACAGGGCAGATACATTATGACTGAAGAAAATGTAAGGGAAATCAGTGCTGATGAATTATGTGACCTTTTAAGAATTAGAAAATGAAAAGAAGGAGAGTTCGACTTCATCACAGAGGGCTGCACAGGATTAAAGAGAAGCATGCTAAATAAGTGCAGAGTGCAGCTGAAAGGAAGGAAAATGTAACTGAAATGAAGAGAAGACTGCCCAGTATCTGTATAAGTACCTTTAGGAGGAATCCTGGAACTGCTTAAGAAGATCAATCACTTACCTACATTCTGATGAGGCACCTGCAACTTGCACTGGGTGGTTTCTGTCTTTGGAGCAGTTTGATATTCACCTTACCACATATAGGTCTATTTTTAATGCATTTAGCCAGCATAGGGAATGGTGCCCAAAGTCCTGGCCAGGTCACCATGTTATGCGTGCTGCATGGCCAACATCAACAAATTCTGCACTCCTTTTGAAGAAGTTTTTCCACATTCAGTACACAGGATCTACTTTTCTCAAAGCAAACTCTGCAGAGTCAGGTTGAATGAGATTCTTGGTATTGTAGTTTATGAGGTCATTTATCATACATTCTATTGCTATGCAGATAAGGCATGTAAGACCAACAGGTCTGTAATTGTTTGGGTCAGTTATAAGGACAGCCTCATGGAGGAGCATCACAATTGCTTATCAGGGACAAACCTAGTAACTAAACTTAGGTTAAAAAGTTTAAGGAGTGTGTCTGCAAGGGCATGTTTAACAGAATTAATGAATTTAAAAAAAAAATGTGTATTTACTCATACTCTTCATGGGACCATGTGCCTGTAACGTGTGTTTTGCAGTGTTTGAACCTGTACAATATGAGCTAGTTAAGCAGCGCACTTGTGTTTTGTGAGCTAGAATCTCGAGGTATTCTAATGGACCAACCTACAATGGTGACAGCTTTACTGTAAGCAGTAAAAAAGGAAACTAAAATCAAAAGGTGAACGGAATGTAAAAAAGTTACTTAGGATTACTGGAAGGAATATTGGATAAAGAGATGAACTGTGTAAGTAGCAAAAACTTACTGAGATGATTGAGGAAACTGAGGAGATAAGAGGTATTTGAACAGCAAACAGCAAACTGGAGCACAAAAGGTGCATAAAATTAGCAAAGAAAGATTAAGATGTGTAAACTGCAATGATAAAGGATTGTGACATAGATAAATATGTGAGTCTGAGTTCTAAGCGAATAATTTTCTGAAGAAGAGTGAGGGGCAGTAGAAGAGGACCAATCAGACAACAGTACAAGGAGGAAAAATGAAAGAAGGCATCCACTGGTTGGAACAGGTGGATGGAAAGGCGGAGACATGTATGCACCAGTTCTGATAGTGACAGTGGCATGGCGATGGACAGCTGCTTCATTAGTCTCCAGTTTGATTCTCTTCAGCCTTTCAGACTGAATCTGGAAAAGGTCCACATGGATAAGTGCTCTTCCCTACTTATCAAATACAAGAAGACCAACGAATAAATGAATGTGTAAGCTTAAAGCAACAGGAATGATGTCATTTCCTTTTTTATGGGCAGACCACACATAACAGATAAATGACAATATATTATACAAAAGAATCAAGAAATACAGCAAAGCTGAAAGCTCACATCTCTGACATGTACAGCAGCAAATGTCACAATGTTAGAAAACGCCTATGTGTAAGCACAGGCAGCCTACTGTCAGCTATTGGCAGGGGTTACAATCGTATCACTGAAGTGAAGTAAGGGAGAGTCTGGTAACGAAAGGCTAATATCAAAGCGTGGATTAAAAGGGTGCTCTTGACAAGCTGTACTGAAACAGATTCAGATGTTACTGTAAAAGCTTTTAGATCAGTGTCAAAATACAAAATGAAGTGAAGCAAGACACAATGTACATTTAGGGAATATAAACTAGGGCCCAGTTCAAGCAATTATACAACATCATCCACTGATAATCCTGAGCAAGTGGAAGCCCTACATGCTGTCTGTAATAATGTTGGATGTAGTCAGAGGGAAGAGAGGAATACCGCTATTCAGGGTTTTCTGAAGCAGATATGTAATGCTCCGGACCCACTCTGTCACAAAAGACAGCAGCTCTACACTATCTCTGTGTGGTGATAATACACAGAAACTGAGGTATTAAATTACAAATAAAAGTAAAGGCCCAAAGTGGTGGAAGCAGTTCAATCAATGCTAAACCCACCTGGGGAGCACCAAGAGGCCCCACCCATGATGAACAGAATAAGTGCTAAAGGCAGTAGCTCTAGAGGAGGTTGTGTTTCAGCAAGGAGAGTAAATATTAGCTTCTTTCCAGAAGTTGACAGTTTTCACATTAAATGCCTACAAATCTTCTAAATAAATTGCCTTGAGACAGTATTTATTGAGAAAAAAAACTTTATTTAGATTAGTGCTTTCATCTTATCGACTTCAACAGATCAGGAAAAGCTAATAGTAGCTAAGGCATTACTTTTTTATCCTATTTTCAACAAAGGGGCATGAGAAGAGCAGTTATTGTGAATGGTTATCATATTCGCCTTTAAAATGATGGTAATTGAAGATTCCTGATTGGCTTGTGCTTCCTTGCTACTAATTTGCATATGGATTTCAGAATCCTTCCAGTTTCCTGGGTCTTTCCTCATCCGAGTGTGTTCAAAGCTCTTTTGCTTTCATTGGTTTATATCCTACTTTGTACTAGGTTGTCAAGTCAATACAAAAAATAATAACCCTGTTTTTTTCTATTTTAATCCATAAGCAATAACAAACAATTTTATTGTGTGTACCATTCCAGTGTTAAATAGGCCTACCTTTTTACAATTTTTGTGTGTTTGAGAGTGCTCTTATTACAGAAACTGCTGTACATGTATAATTGTTTCTTTAAAAATTATTTTATGGGATGAGGATTGAGTAAGTGGATTCAGATCCTTTGTGTGCCACTCTCTTTCTGTTTAAGTCTCTTGATGTTTCATTAGAGCGTATTCCTGCTGACTATAATACAGTTACTGACTATATTCTAATCTTCCATCAAATGTTGGACAGAGCCTACTTTTACAGGTCTTCCTGTAATTAAAAACTCAGAAGTAAGAAAACTGAAAAACACTGGCTGTTTAGGACTAGGGCAGTAGTAGAGATTGCTTTTATGAGGCTTTAAAAATATTTTAATCTATGGCAGACCATTTTTATCAAAGCCGAGGTGGTTAATTAGTCCTGATAGATGAAATGCTTTCACTCTCATGCTAGATGACCTTCGTCAGATCCTTGTTTATGGCTAAATGTTCTAAATATCGCAAAGATCAAATTCTGTTGAGGATGCATATGATGGTGGTGTTCAGCTTGATGGTGGTGTTCAGCTTGATTTAGTTAGTAATAATTCTATCAGTCATAAAGAGATAATAATTTTGCACACTGGTACTATTCCCTAATGCGGTAATGGTTTTGTATACTGGCACTATTTCCTAATGTGGTAATAGTTTTGTATACTGGAACTATTCCCTAATGTGGCAATGATTTTGTACACCAGCACTATTCCTGAATGGGGCAATGGTTTTGTACACCAGTATTATTCCCTAATGTGGTAATGGTTTTGTATACTGGCACTATTCCTTAATGTGGTAATAGTTTTGTATACTGGTATTATTCCTTAATGTGGTAATGATTTTGTACACCAGCACTATTCCTGAATGGGGTAATGGTTTTGTACACCAGTATTATTCCCTAATGCGGTAATGGTTTTATATACTGGTACTATTCCCTAATGTGGTAATGATTTTGTACACCAGCACTATTCCTGAATGGGGTAATGGTTTTGTACACCAGTATTATTCCCTAATGCGGTAATGGTTTTATATACTGGTACTATTCCCTAATGTGGTAATGATTTTGTACACCAGCACTATTCCTGAATGGGGCAATGGTTTTGTACACCAGTATTATTCCCTGATGTGGTAATGGTTTTGTATACTGGCACTATTCCTTAATGTGGTAATAGTTTTGTATACTGGTATTATTCCTTAATGTGGTAATGATTTTGTACACCAGCACTATTCCTGAATGGGGTAATGGTTTTGTACACCAGTATTATTCCCTAATGTGGTAATGGTTTTGTATACTGGCACTATTCCCTAATGTGGTAATGATTTTGTACACCAGCACTATTCCTGAATGGGGTAATGGTTTTGTACACCAGTATTATTCCCTAATGCGGTAATGGTTTTATAGACTGGTACTATTCCCTAATGTGGTAATGATTTTGTACACCAGCACTATTCCTGAATGGGGTAATGGTTTTGTACACCAGTATTATTCCCCAATGCGGTAATGGTTTTATATACTGGTACTATTCCCTAATGTGGTAATGATTTTGTACACCAGCACTATTCCTGAATGGGGTAATGGTTTTGTACACCAGTATTATTCCCTAATGTGGTAATGGTTTTGTATACTGGCACTATTCCTTAATGTGGCAATAGTTTTGTATACTGGTATTATTCCTTAATGTGGTAATGATTTTGTACACCAGCACTATTCCTGAATGGGGTAATGGTTTTGTACACCAGTATTATTCCCTAATGTGGTAATGGTGTTGTATACTGGCACTATTCCTTAATGTGGTAATAGTTTTGTATACTGGTATTATTCCTTAATGTGGTAATGATTTTGTACACCAGCACTATTCCTGAATGGGGTAATGGTTTTGTACACCAGTATTATTCCCTAATGCGGTAATGGTTTTATATACTGGTACTATTCCCTAATGTGGTAATGATTTTGTACACCAGCACTATTCCTGAATGGAGTAATGGTTTTGTATACCCGTATTATTCCCTAATGTGGTAATGGTTTTGTATACTGGCACTGTTCCTTAATGTGGTAATGGTTTTGTATACTGGTATTATTCCTTAATGTGGCAATGGTTTTGCAAACTGGTACTGCTCCTTTCAAGTAGATGAAGGCTGATATTACCTATTTTTATGCACCCAGATCTATGTAGGGAGTTTAGTACACATGTTAGTGCTAATTGTAGAACCACCCATCTAGTCTACTTATCAGTCTGCCGGGTTTGTTCCTCCTTCTATGTAGGAAAAACAAATTGTACCTTCAAAGAAAGGATACGTGAACATATATATCATATGAAAAAGAGGTCTCCGCATAATGCCCTAGCCAAGCATGTTATCCAGCGAGGGGAAACACATACATTCCTATTTAAAGTTTTAGAAGTCATCACACCTAGTATACGTGGAGGTGACATTAGGAATCACACAGGGTGTCAGGAAAGTAACTGGATAATTAGACTGAGAGCAGACAGAGACTCTGAACTTAATGAGAGAGCCTCAATAAAACCTAAACTTAGGAAACGTAGGAATATAAAATAGGATGTGATCTGCCAGAATTAAGCATAGGGACGTAGTACAGGAACATACATGTCACTATAGCATTATATGAAGTGTATATACATATAGATTTTAATATTTCCATGAAGTGTTAAGACAACTTATTAGTTAAATATATGTAGTGAGATGTTTATTATACATAGCTCTTATATATATTGTTTTTATATAATGTATAACATTTACTTTTAGGAATTTTGTATTATAATTGTATTATATATATGTCCTTCATAGTCAGATGTATGGCTACTTTAAGACTTGATTGTGAACTAATTCTGATAGGTTAATTAGTTAAATGTTAGAGTATATATTATGTATTCGACAAGTCCTGCCATTTATGATCTGAAGAAGCTCTATGAGTGAAAGCGCTAATCTGAAGGAAGTCTATGTTTTAAGCTGATAATAAATTGATTACTGGTATACCTGCATCGCCACCATTCTTCTATTTTTGGACTGACTTTGATTTTATATTCTGGAGTTGGGGCATTTACCTGGTGTTTGGGCAACATCTCTGGTTTTAACTATGATATTAACTATTGGTTATTTTCCCTGGCTATGGTAATGATTTACCTCCATTTACCAACTTCTTGAGCCACAACCTGCTCTCGAGCTACTCCCTTTAGCAAGTATTAAATTAAAACTACCAACATGAGACTTGAGAGAAAACAATTGTGCTGTGATCTTGTGTTATCAATGAGCTGAATTATTGCTTGGAGTAACCAACTTAAACCACCTAAATTCAGGAGCAGCAAAGAACAGATTAAGTCATCAGAACATGTTTAATTTTCTACTTAGAACTGTTAATACCCTGAGAAAAATGTAGCCAACTAGGAGAAACAGAAGGAGGAAGCTAGAGGTTAATAATCCAGTTGTATTATGACATCCTGGGGTTTATGTTCAGCTATCAAAAACCAAAAACTGTGAACAGGTAAATACCAAACATGAAACATCGAAAGGTAAAATTAGCGAATAACTACTTCAAAGAGAATAAATTCATTGAATGGCCATAGTTGGCTAACATCACAAACGCAACCAACCAAGGTGGGGGGCTTTTCCACTCATCCCCACAACTATATATACCAACTCCGAGATCACACTACAGCGGGGAATAGGGACAATTTAAAAGGTTTCCCTTCGCTTACCTTATGCATCGCATTACGTCCTGGTTGTTGGCCAACTATGAACAGTCGATTCATTTATTTTCACAGAAGTAGTTGTTTGCTAATTTCATCTTTCGATGTTTAAAGTTCATATTTACCATTCACTTATTTTTTGTTTTTGATAGCCTAACATGGACCTGACATCCTGGTGGTCATTGGTGAGAAGGAACCAAGGAGCCAAGGCTCATTGGTAGTAACTGAATGCAGATCACAAGATCACAGAGATAGGGAATTTATGTGAGCCCCAGAGCAGCAATACAGAAATTGTCTAGCAGATTAGTATAGAAGATCAAATGTGACAAACTGTTAGTAGGCAACATGCAGTAGCAGAAGGTTTGATTTTCTGTATCACCATTTACCAACTATCCCTCGGATTCACAAATCCTCTGTGTAAGACTAAATAAGTCTTACTCGGAGGCTGAAGTTGAACGGCATGATGTCAGCGTGCCATGAATATTCATGAGGGCATGCTGACTCAACCATAAGTCTTACATGGACCGGGTAGGAAAGCAGGGGCCGTGTCCGACTGCCGAGCAGTCTAAATGTCCACACCCCTGCAAGGTTTGGAAAAGGAAAATGAAAGTACACAAGAGCGAGTCTGCACAAATGTCCTTGCACCCAACACCACACTCCCTGATATTGTAAACCCCCAGCACAGTTATAAAAAGTAAAAAATTAATTCTATTTTTTTTAAATTCCCGAAATAGCTGCCTGTATTTGCTCGTGTGTGCGCGGGTGTGCCCATTGCTTAGCTGTAGTTAGCAATTCCGACATGGAAGAGCATAAGATAGAATGTTTATGCAAATCATACCAAATAGCAGTAGCGTAATGGTAGAGCGTTCGCACAAAGAAGAGGAATTCGCGGTTCGAGTCCTACCACTCCCCTTCTTATTTATGTTTTAAATCAGTACATGGAATAATACCTGACAAATATGATTAAAATATCAGTAAAAAGCAGTGAAATGGTCAATGTATCAGTGAACAAAATATTATATTTTTAAAGGATCCTGATATATAATTGCTTGCAGTTAAGCAGCGCTTTACCCAGTGCAGTAGAGTTGCCCATAGTTTAATAGTGCTTTACCCAGCGCAATAGAGTTGCCCAAAGTTTAAGAGCACTTTACCCAGTGCAATAGAGGTGCTCATAGCGAAATAGCACTTTAACCAGCGCAATGTGTTTGCTCGGACTTGCGTGCCACACCAACCAGGGCACCGTAGGGCACCGTGGAGCAACGTAGAGCAAAGTTGCTTAAATGAAACCACACCCCGTAGCCTGTCTGGACAGTATGAAAATAAAATGAATGACAAGGTTCAAACCCAGGACTCTGTGCATCATAATCAAAGTAGAGAACCACTAAGCCATAACAACTTAGGAGAAGCAGCCACTGTTAACATACATATACTTATTAATGGTAGATTAACCATTATTAAGCAGGTCTACAGTCAGCCGAGAATTTTCAAAAATGGCCAATCACAAAAAAGTGCGGGAAATGCGGCATATTTAAGCCCCATAGGCAGGAATACTTGCCATAACTGATTGTAGCTCACATCTGCAGTTAGAATGGTTGGTGCTGGAGAGGGTACACGCTTCCGAGTGCAACGTTGGGGCATCGAGGAGTCGAAATACATGGTTTGGCTCCTTGTCCACCATCATGAGTCAAGACTCCTGCAGGGCCAGTTCCAAGGGATGGAGTACAAGGCAGAGGCTTGGAACCGGTTAGCTCATGACCTCACCAGTGTCACAGGTGTTCCTCGGACTGGTGAGCAGGTCCGTCACCACCATCCAGACCTGAAGAGACGGAAGCAGGACTGCCTGAACCAGTGGATACAGGAGGCCTGAGAGATGCAGGATGCCCCACAACTGAGTAGGTAGCCATGGAATGCAGTATGTAGGAATTGATAATTGATTCTGTATAACAGATATGTATGTCTCAATATCCCTTAATTTACTTTACAGCTGCAGGTGACCATGCTGCGAATCAGCAAGCCTATGCAGATAGGCTGCTAAGGCTGCACCACCAGACAGGTTAGTGATTATTCTGCATGTATTGTTATATAAAATAGGGGAGAGCACATGAAATAAAGTGTTGTAGTCCAATAATACAGCCATAAATGGCCTGAATAAGTCCTCTGCATGTACTGTCAGATAAAAACGCCAGAGAGCCAGAAAAAGAGTGTAGTAACCCATTAAGAAAGGTAACATATGTCTGGAATAATATCTCTGCAGGTACTGTCATATAAAATAAGTGAGTGAGCCTGAAAAAAGAGTGTTCTAACCTATTAATAAAGATATAATATGTCTTGAATATGTCTTCCATATGCACCGTTATAACAAATAAAGGAGTGAGCCTGTGGAAAAGTGTGTAATGTCATTAATAAAGGTCTAAAACCCAGAGTGTGTCTGTGTCACTTAGTTTGAAATGTTGTTGTGCCCTTGCATTATACAAATAGTACTGTTTTAAAAAGTGCTGGCAACCCAGAGTTGTGCATTCCCATATAAAGTGGGTGATGGAAGTGCTAGTAGCTGTGAAGCATATATACAGTCCTCAACAGTCAGTTACTGGCTGGCATGCATAAGTAAATCTGGCACATGAGTAGCTTGTTAATTTGTTCCCCAGAAATGTGAGTGTGTGTCAAGAAATGCAGGGTTCTGTACAAATAGAAGTGAAAATGTCATGTGAAAACATCCAAATATGTAGATAAAGAAATATAAATGCAATCAAGGGATATGTAGCAGTAACATCTGCATCTTGGACAGTTAGTATGTCAGATATAGGTCAGGCATATATTGAACTAGCCAAATCCATTACACAACCTAATGCATGGTGGCAAGTGTAATAATACATGTAGGGGATATACACTTGCAGTCAATAGGAATGTAGTGTAGACTAAAAGTAATTATAACATGTTAATCTAGTTTTTTTTCTACACCCTACTGTATGTGCATAAACCATGCAATTCCACACCTCAATGGGTATGTGTAATCTTAAATATTTGTTGGGACATATGTCCTATTGTTCTATAAATATTTGCATTCATGTTGATGCATGTACCCTGTTCAAACACCACAATCATGGTGGCCTGTTGCTACCACACATCCCTGCATGCTGTTGGAATATCCACTGTCATTCAATATATGCATGTGTTATGCTTGCTGTTCAACTGTTGGAACCTTGGTGTGTTGGGTTAATGGCAATATTACAGCATGCTGTTACAACTAATCTGGAATGCTTTTGTTTATGTTGTAATTAAACACACCTAATCACAGAACGTATGGGAAGGCCGGTCCCAGGGGACCCACCTGTCCCTCCTCAGCTGGCGAGTGCACATGGCACCAGCAGGTCTGGTGCCCAGCCCAGGCTCCCCTCCTCCATCGGTCCTGTGACACCTTTGGGTGGAAGCACTGCAGGGGATGGGGCTCATCCCCCTCATGCAAGCATGGGTGGAGAAGGGCCACCTGTCACCCTTCGAAGGGTCCGGGCTGTGGTGCGTAGGGAGATCCAGCGTTCAGTCGCTGATCCCCTACGCCAGCTCGAGGCAAGAGTGGCATGTCTCATGGGTGATTCTGCCCGTCCTACGCAGCCCCCAGCACAGCCATCCTCGGGGCTGTGAAGGTGCAGTGGTGACTGCCCATGGGTGGGGATCTCAGTTCCACTGTTACCATCTGTGGGCTCATGGGCTTGCGATTTCCAAACATCCATCCCCGTCAATTGTGTTCACCCACCCCATGTGTCATACACTGCCCCTGTATACCTCTTGTCTGTCTTGTCTGTTTACCTCCCCAACCTACCTCCCCGAACATACCTACTTCCTCTACCTCACTTTCCACTCTCACCTGAAAAAAAAAAGGGCAATCTGTACCCACAAAAAATTATGTCCCATACATAGCTGCCAATTTCACACACATGTCCACTGGACATGTCAACTGATAATTATAATTGGCAATACAACATACTTTGTTGTCCTCACCCCTCTCCAGGGGTGGAAGGTTTCAAATTTCACTCCAAATTTATTGCATATGCACAGCTGTTGCTGGTAAAGAAATGGACAGCTATGGACCTTCCCTATACCCATCCTGCACATCCAGAGTTTGTTTACCTACTGTCCGTTCCTCTTTGTGCCCCCTTTTTCACCACTTTCCTATCTGCCCATTTTCTTTTCTTTAAAAGAAATTAGCGTGGGGGTTAGAGGGAGTAAGCACTTTTAAGCGGTCGTAAGCAGCTTTAAGCGAGTGTGCGCATGTGTGCACTTAGCTAAGCATCGCTAAGCGTCCCGCAAACCCACGCAAACCCACTTACAGCTGCTTAAAAGTGCCTTAGTCACTCTATGAAGGGCCCTTGTTCTGCTCAGCAGCAAAAGAAAAGACCTCTACCAGTCTCAAACCCCAGACAATTGACACAATAGACTGCATGAATTACCACTAAGCCACAGCAGATATACGAATAACTTGGTGCTGAAATAAATATATCATGAATTACAATGAGGGAATGTAAATGGAAATTAGGAATGGTATAACACAAATCCTGTTCTGTGGGTCTTTATCAGCAGTTGTTGTGGAATTGCATGACATGACTGTGAAAAGAGAAACAGCCATCCAAGCAGGGAATAATGTTACAGTAGCACCTTACAAACACCACACAGTATCAGACTTCGTTGTATTGCCAATTATAATTATCAGTTTACATGTCCAGTGGACATGTGTGCGAAATGGGCAGCTATGTATGGGGCGTAATTTTTTTGTGGGTACAGGTTGCCCTTTTTTTTTTTTCAGGATAAATACTGGCAAAGTTGATTAGGGCAGAGGCCAGACACCCCAACTGTGACTGCTTTACAGGGATGTCCCTGATTTGTAAACAAATGTTAGCTGTGCCCCACTGGATCACTCTGGAAAGTACTAACTTTAGGCAGACAAGTGTGGAATCACACATAATGAATAATCTCAATAGGTGAGAGTAGACAGTGCTTGCACGTCCAAAAAGGTGTAGGTATACATATGCTCTGATTCCCAATAAAGTCTCAACTACAATATGTCTGTAATATATTGCAGGTGTATCTAACGTATATGTACCTTTCAGTGAGGCCATTCAAATATATAGCTAAGAGTATCTGAGGCCTGGCAGAGGCAGAAACACACAGGCATATCAGCATTACTGCTGTTACACACTCTGCAAATAGCTTTGGAAGCAGTTCCACAAGCATGCCCTTATGTAAGAATACAACACAGAAATATCACAGGATGTAGCCATGTACTGCTAGCAATCAACTGTGACAGTGCCAATGTGCCAGTGCTGAAAAGACTGGTGTGGTGCACAGACAAGGTATAATAGGCTAACCTCTAGATACCATCTGGATATGTCCAGAAGTGGGAGCTACGCAGACAGACTACTTGCCTGATAGACTAACAGGTACACAGCAATCCTATATGTTCAGCAAGATAAACCTCACATGATAATAAAAAATGCTCTTTGTAGTTCTGCACCCCTACCCAAAGTTACAACACACCTGTGTATTCAGGCAAAAAACAGGGTGTAGGTAGGCATACTCAGTACTGAAATATGTCCAGTTGTGTTGAGCAGCCTGTGCTAATGTCAACACGAACAAACAACAAACTGTTCAGAGATCAGTAACGTAATAATTACAGTATAGCAGTTCACAAACACTGCATGTGCCACAAGAATACAGTGCACTAACCACATTTGTATGGCAGTTAAATGTCTAATTCAGAAAGAAAGTACATACTCCCATGTATCCTGTGTTAGCATTTGGATGGCGGAGTACATGTCTACACTGAGAAGTGTGTACTGGAAGCAGCCACATTCAGGTCTGAGTACAACATGCATATCACTGGCTACAACCCTAGCTTCAGATAAGAGACATATACCAACCTTCTGACTGACACAATGGTGTCCAGAGCAAATAAGCATGGGCCCCATGTTGGAAATCTGAAAGGGCTACGCATACCTAACCTAGCATTTTATAGCAGTGGGCTGCAATTACAGTGAGTAATGCAATCAGCACACAGCAGGCTGCATGCAATTACTGAATGGTGGGCAGCAATTGGTGCAGAGGCTGTCACATGCACAAGTGCAGATACCTAGAAAAGCAGGCTGTACCTGCTGTCCACACATGCAGTAATATCATTGCAGGTACAGGGAGATAGAGAGCGAGAGAGAGACACAGACAGAGACACAGACAACAGAGAGAGAAACAGAGACGGAAACAGAAACAGAGGGAGAAAACCCAAAACAAACAACCAACCCAAAAAAAAAAAAAACCTACACAACCAGACCTCCCAACCATTCCAAATTACTTGGTTTTTACCGAGTTTTAGGGTCCAAATGAAGGGGTGCCATGATTCCCGAGTGGCATCCCTTCATTTCCAATTTTTCTTTTCTTTTTTTAAAATTTTCGCGCTGTCAGAGCTGACGTCATCACGTGCGCGATGACGTCAGCGCCGTCAGGCTACCAGCCAGTCGGAATTGAGCTCAAGGAGCTTGCATCATCATTTCCAGCTGGCTGGCAGTTAAGTTAATGGTGGGAATGCAACATGGGGATCAGAAGAGCGGGGATACAGTCAGCGAGAGGATTAATGGCAGCAGCAAAGGGGCCGGGGATATCTAAGTATCGGTACTCTGACGAAACTGTGGGGCTTTGCACATGGTATCGTGGAAGTGTGAAGTCCCTCAACATTATACTGAAAATAACAAATGGAAAGTAGACTGAAGGTCCCAAATACACCCACAGAGAATGTCTTCTGCAGCCAACTCACTCACTGAGGATAGCGAATGCTAGTTTAGAAGATAGCGGTACTTACACGGTGCACATTACATTTACTTCATTTAATGAGGACCAGTCCTCTGTCACATTAAAGGTGTTGGGTAAGTGTGTATCTCAGCTTTATGTAATGTAGGTTCCATTTCCTTGGCATCAAATTATATCGGCTGAGGCCAATGCAGTTCTGAAGGAGTCTTTGTACAACTGATAAATCGTTTAAATAATAATAAAATGTGTTTAAAATACTGGCTCTTGCAAAATTATTCTGAATGGAAGCATCCAAATCAGTGAGTACTGAATAACAACAAAAAGACTGTCTAATTTACAGTGGTGTACTTTGTATATGGGACAGGGCGACTGGAATGTTAGAGTCCGGTAGACTAGTAAATCATAGGTCTATATATAGTTCACGTTAATAACTTTATTCTCCTTGCTGTAGGCTGTAGCTCACCGGCATTTTGCGAAACGGATTGCGCTTAACAATTATTTATACCAGGATGCACTGCTGTCTGCTGTTGACTGTGAAGTTAACGTCACTGTAAAGTCAGAAAAAATGTTTGGGCTGTGTCCTGGATTTTACATAACATTGAAATGCTGCAGTCCAAGTACACGCACGACTACTTTAGTGAAGATCTATTTCACACAGTGTTAAATTCAGAAGGCAGTTTTGAAAGAAGTGGATAGCTGATGCTGGGGCGGCCGCGGTGGTGCAGCTTGCAAATGTTGTCACCTCATAGCAAGAAATTCTCCGGTTCGACTCTGGACTGGGTCATTATTTATCCAGAGTTTTCATGTCCTCCCTGTGGTTGTGTGGGTACCCTCTGGGTTGTCCGGCTTCCTCCCAATTTCCAAAGATAGCAGTAGATGGATTGGATACTCTAAATTGGTTTGTAGGTGCCAGTGAAACGTATAGATGAACTTCCGCGATACGGCTAGCTACCCAGCGGTGTAAACCTTACCTCAAGATGATTGTCACGTCACTGGTGAAGTGACACCCCGACCCTATGTGCAAAATGGAAAAAAAGGGGTTGAGGATGGATGGACTGGACTTGTGCTAAATGGTGAGATGATACTGTTCATATTGCCATACCTCTCAAGTGTACTTCATTACGAGGAACGTATCTCATTTGGGGTCTTAAAAAGTTCATGTTCTTCAAAGTTCCACATTGAAATACCCTGTCACACATTCAGTGTTAGGAATTTTTTAAGTGAAATCCGTTGTAAATGGAAGTGAATCATATTAATTAGTTAAAAGATCTTCTTTATAAGTAAAACCGACTTATTTTAACCATCCTATGACCTTCCTAGTTGAAGTTGTTAGTAAGCCATTAGTATGTGTTCCACATTTTGCCCATTTGTTCCACGTTATGAGGGCTAGTGTTCCTCATTTTGGACATGGAAGGTTGAGAGCTGTGGATATAGCGAATCCACGGAGGCAGGATTAATGGCAGTAGCAGGCTGGGGGATACAGGGAGCCCTGAAACGGAGCCGGGCTCATGATTAATGGCGACAGCAGCAGCAACATGAAGATAGAACAGAAGAGGCCAAGAGCACTACTCAGGGTAAGAGTGTGTGTGTGTGTGTGTGTGTGTGTGTGTGTGTGTGTGTGTGTGTGTGTGTGTGTGTGTGTGTGTGTGTGTATAGTCTGAATTCAGTGGCTGTTTATGGAAGTTTGTCATGAGAACAACATCTTGTGGGTTTCAGCAGCACATGCATTTAGTGAAAGCTAGCTTACTTCACATTTTTATAGTTCAGAAATGCAAATTAATGTGTTAGTTAATTGAATTTATTTGATCTGTAATAAGCGGTTGCATTCTTTGGAAGGCTTTTCTTTGTGTTACTCTTCTGTGAATTACTGCATTTTTGGGGTCATGTTTCTAACCATAATTTTATAGACACAGTTTTTTACAGCTTTGCATCTTTTGGTGTGGGTTTGAAACAGAGAACTTAACTGCAGTCTGCTTACTATGCTGACATTGTTGCTGTAAAGTTTCCTGTATCTTAGAGTTTATGCATCTTATGTTGAACAGAGGAGAGACATGTTTGTATAAAGTACTAGTACAGTAGTTAAGAAGTAGTCTTTTACGTTTTCAATTAGACTGCTGTGGGCTTTGAGGACTTGTTAAGAATAGGGTTTTTTTTGCATTATGCAAATTTATATTGCAGGCTTCTTAAAAGAATTGTCTGAAATATTTTTTTTCTGAAACAAGGATTGCATTTTTAAATCAAGTGTCTAACTGGTCTGTTTTTATTTACTTGGTCACCAACCATCATTTTCCCCTTCATTATTACACAAATTAGTAACTGAGGGGGAAGAGGCACAAGTGAATGAAGGACTTGAAAGTAGGGAAAGTTTTGAAAATGCTGCCTTGGTAAAAGACAGTGGGATGTACTACTGACAAGAGAAAGGCATTTTTTGTCTAACTGCTTCAGCTTACTGTGAGTCACTCAGAAAAGACAACACTTTGTAAAGCCATTCTTAATGGAAACCAGCGCTTTGCATTTAAGACTGTGCAAGAAGTTACCTGCAGCTACCAAGCAGAGGACATTCACTTTGGAGTGAGGTTATCGCTATAAATTTTGGTCAAACTGCAAAATAGGGGCTTTTAGACCCTCTTTTTGAAGACATAGGAAGAATGAAACAGCAAAAGTGTTTACATTATACCTCCTTTAAAATGTAAAGGTGCTGCATGATTTGGCAGTAGAATCTTAGATGTTATATTCATTGCCGCTTTTTAAATGTTACTTAAAGAAGTTGCTGTTATGGACCACATCTAAGGATGACAGAAATTTGTTTTGTTTTCTTCCCCATGCTATATCATATACTTGATGTGCTTTCCATGATATTATATGTGCGTAGGCCTTTGTATTTTTAATACATGTTTTTGAAAGTTTGATTGTTCATTTTAGTTCTCTGAGATGAGTTGCAGCTCACTGAAAATTTTGGTAATTAATTTAATCAGCCTGCATCTTAAATAGTAACTCTCTTTAACAAAAGATTTTGTGAAACAAAATGTTTTTCATTGGTTTGCTTGTAATCCAGGTAATTGGAATTTGTTTCAGCTTGGCTAGCACCTTTCTGTATCTTGATGGTGTTTGTAAGCTGTTTTGTACCTCTTTTTGTTGCTTTTAGGTATGTGTATTCACGCATTTAAAATCAATGAGAAAATTAACAAACTCAAACATAAAAAAAACAACATTAAAGTTGTATTTTGCATTGTAGTACCTGCGGCATTCATTTAGAAGGTACACAGAGCTGTGATCAGGCATCCAAGCTGAAAATATGCAACATACGTACCCCACATGGCAGGGATGGGTTGTGGCACCATGTTTCATCACTGCTGTTTGCACACATTAGTGTTTATGGTAAATGGGGTGAAATAGCCAGATAATGGGACATTGGAATGGCTGCAGGGGAACTTTGGTGCCATATTTTGGTTGTTTGTTCTTCAGTTTGCATTTGAAAGTTGGTATCCCACAATTCCATTGGAGTGGGTGGGGTTACATAATTATGTATGCAAATTAGATGCTAATCAGTGTACAGATTTGTACCTATTTCTCATGGGCCTTGTCCAGATTTTTGATGTTTCCATGTTGAGAGGTATGTACACAACTGTAACAGATGGAGCAGGGAAATACAAAGGTAAGGTATGTAACTCATATGTATGTGTTGGCATGTAGTAGATGTTCCTGAGAGTACTCTACACACTGTAAATCGTCCATGTGTGGCAGCAGTATGTATCTATCTGTATCTGCATATGTGCATAGGGCAAGGGACATACTGCAACTGTTAGTGAAGGGTGTACAGATATCTGTCGTTGAAGGTTGTTATGTGCATATATCTATGTAGGTCATAGTGTGTGGCATAGAAAACAGCATGCAGTGCTGATATATGTCATGTGCTGGTTAAACGCTGTGGGACTGATTTGTCAGATCTGCTGTGTTACAGCCAGTGAGGCCTGCTAAACTACATGAGCCGAGGACACCCACATGCATTCTGCACAACACTGTGCAATATAATCACATAACTGTACATCCCACAACTGTCGCACAACTGATATCCCCACCATGAAAGGTGGACTGTACATGTGCCTATATGTACATCTATGTGTACAGCAATGGATGTGTACATGTATGTGTATAGATATGTATATATATATATATATATATATATATATATATATATATATATATATATAGATATATATATATATATATATATATATATATATATATATATATATATATATATATATAAAAAATATATATATATATATATATATATATATATGTATGTATGTATATATAGAGAGAGAGAGAGAGACAGACATGGGGCCATATGTACTGCAACAGGTGTGTGATGACCAAGGCATGGACTGTAGACACGTGTTGATACTGCAGTGCCATTCCTCCTTTCCAAAACACTGTACCCATTAACTACCACATAGGTAGAGATCTACCCAACACCAAAGGTGTGAAATGGGAACATGGGACACAGGAGGACAGTAGCCACCTCTTTGATAAAGACAGTGCCACACTAGACCTGTAATCTGTCTGTCTGGTATGTGTCATGACAACAGGTGTGTCATCTAGGGAAATATAGGTCAGTGTGCCCCTCTACTCATCACAATGCCCAGTGTGGTATGTACCTCACATGACAACTACAGCAGGTGGAAATGCCACAGACATACCTCACAAAGGGTAATATTGGCCGCAAACAGATGCCCTATGCAGACTTACTCACAAAACCACATCTAGACTGTATTGCATACCAGCCACACAGAGGTGACCTCTGCCGGACATACAGAGGTATGTCACACCCATAGCTGGGTGACAACCACCATGGCAACATATCACAATCCCTCCGGGATACACGCTCTAGAGCCCTAAACCTCGTCAGCTCACTAAACAGCACATGCTGGAGGGATAGGTTCCTATCTCAGAGATATGCCATACAATGGAATAGACCACCTAGCAATAGCAAACAAGGCTCCTCATTAGCAGTTGTCATAAATACCCCTGATGATTGTTTGGGAGATTGGTAATACACCCCAGGAACCCTCTCTGTGGTTCTGGGTGGCAGGGGCAATTGAAATCAAAGTACATGTGTGTCAAAGGCCAGAGTAGCATATGGCTAGGCTGCTGTAGGCCCTAGGGCCAATAGCATAAAACCTACCTATGACACTATATACTCACACATGTACTCAATGCAATACCTGCTAAGAGAGGTTGCATAAGTGTAACGATGAATGTGTGCAAGGTCTGTAAATGTGTGATAGGTTAGTGTGAAGTTGTATCTAACATAGTAGTGTCTATCCTAGCTGTGACACCAGGAAAAGATGTGCATTGTACTGTTAGGCAGACACAGTAGTATGGCATACGATGTGACATAGTTCCTTGTTGATGACCATGGTGTCTCATTGTAGGGTAAAGCAATACATGTATGCCTAGTGAGTGGTACTGCTGGTGAATCCAACTCCCATAGGAACTGTAGTACTACCTGAAGCTGTAGGCCTAAACAGCACAGTATGGTGTGTGTTCACATTGCTTGGAAACACTGTCTTGTATGTTTCCTGCAGTCTGCACAGAGGACAAAACTCAGGCATAAGGGTTTGTAAGTAGTGGCACACAGTACTGTATGATACACAGGTAATGCTCATCTGTGTTGGCATACAGTGGTGCATTGTATGTTTGTCTGATGTGTGTGTAATTATGCCTGTACCGTGGCTGCAATCATATGTGTGTTACAGGGTATACATGTGTATCCAGCAACATATATACTCTGTTACAGCAGTATGCCACCTATAATAACAACTGTACACATATGTTAGGCAAGGCTATGGCATCAATGACTAGGGTGGTTGACTGGTACTTCTGTAACTGTACTTTACATTCATTGCAATGGATGACATCTCTGTTCATGCATTGGCGTGATATATACCCCTGTGTCAAGGTTGTGCATTGTGTCACAAACAGTGTGCCGGTTACTGATATTGTGGTGTGATATATAGAGTGTGCCAGGCATTGTTAGTCAGTTGTGG